>NC_064626.1:98332741-98635772 GCF_023864275.1 Schistocerca cancellata
GATCGAGAAAGAAGCATTGGCTCTCGTGTTTGGTGTTACTAAGTTTCATGATTTCTTGTATGGTCGTCACTTTACCATCATCACAGACCACAAACCTTTGACATCACTTTTTCATCCGACCAAGCCTGTACCTCCACGTACAGCGCAGAAATTCATTCGCTGGTCTATTTTCCTCTCGCAGTACCGCTACGATATCTTGTATCGGTCCACTGCTAAGCACGGAAACGCCGACGCGTTGTCCCGTTTGCCCATTGCTGAGGATAGAGCATTCGATTCTTCCGAACTTGCTTGCATGTTCATTGATTCGGAAACCGATGACGTGGTCGAATCGTTTTCGATTGATTTTCGTCGTGTAGCTACAGCCACAGCTGCCGACCCTGTCCTGGCTACTCAATGGCCCTTGTCAAAATCATTGGTTCAAAGTCGTTGGTTCGTCGATTTTTTGCTCACAAGGAGAGACTTTTTGCACGACGTGGTGTTTTGCTGTTGCGTTCTGATAATGATCAGTCCAGGGTCGTGTTCCCACGTTCGTTACAGTCCTCTGTCTTACAGCTTCTCCACCAAGGACATTGGGGTATAGTGAGAACGAAACAACTTGCTCGTCAGCACTGTACTTGGTTCGGAATCGATGACGCGATTACGAATATGTGGTCTTCTTGCATAGTGTTTGCCGAACAACAATCCGTACCACCGCGGAAATTCTTTGCATGGCCAAAAGCCACTTCCCCTTGGCAATGCTTACACATCGATTTTGCTGGTCCCTTCTGGAATGCTCGATGGTTGGTTCTGGTCGATTCATTCAGTAATTTTCCTTTTGTTGTCCGGATGTCTTCCACAACGTCTTCTGCCAGCATCCAAGCGTTGTCCGCTTTCTTTTGCATTGAAGGTCTTCCACAGACTATTGTTTCCGACAATGGCCCACAATTCGTGTCCGCAAAATTTCAGTCATTCTGCAGGGCCAATGATATTCAACATGTGACGTCCGCGCCGTTTTCGCCACAGTCAAACGGTGCCGCTGAACGTTTGGTCTGGACTTTCAAGTCACAGATGTTGAAGTTGAAAGAGTCGCATTCTCGGGAGGACGCGTTATTGCTCTTTTTGTCCTCGTATCGCTCTCAGCCCCGAGATGGTCGCTCGCCGGCTGAGTTGCTTCATGGTCGTCCTCATCGCACCTTGATGTCTTTGCTACATCCGCCGCATCAGGTTCCTGTGCAGCCGCAGACGCCTGCTTTTGCCCCAGGCGACGTTGTCTACTACCGCAACTATCGAGGTTCACGGCGTTGGCTCGAAGGGCGCATTCTCCGCTGCCTCGGCCGCGCGATGTATTTGTTTTGGGGGCCTCTGGTGAGGTACGTCGGCATCTCAATCAGCTGCGCCTCTGTCGTCGCACGGGATCTGCCGCTCCCCGTCTGCTTTCAGCGACGGTGCCGTACGGTCAGCGCCCTGGGGACCCATCTACTGGCTCGCCTCAGCCCCAGATGTTGCCGACGCTGCCTTCCATTTTGCCCCATGGCGACGCGCCTCCGCCGCCTGTGCTCCCGCCGGCGACGCCCGCCGTGGACGCGTCGCTGCAACCGCCGGGCGCCTCCCTGGGTCACGCGCCGCCGATCGCTTCCCGTGACCCGTTGTCCTCCGCCATGCACTTCTTGCCCGCTCCGGACCACATGGTGTCTTCGCCCGTCGGGTGCCCCGACCCGATGGAGGTCGACCCTTCGGCCCCTCCTGTCTCTCTATGGGCGCGTACACCGCATGTTGGCGTGCACCCTGGAGCTGGTTTTCAGGCGATTCCTAGCTCCCCTCGGTCCCAATGGCAGGGTGCGGGTGGCACAGCCTCGCCTGTTGTTAGGCTCCCCACCTCGTCGCATACACCAACATGGGGTCCTCTCCACGGCGGGCGGAAGCCTTATACCACAACCGTCCGCCGATTTGCGGGGGAGGAATGTGGTGTCACCGCCCGACACCACACTTGCTAGGTGGTAGCCTTTAAATCGGCCGCGGTCCTTTAGTATACGTCGGACCCGCGTGTCGCCACTTTCAGTGATTGCAGACCGAGCGCCGCCACACGGCAGGTCTAGAGACACTTCCTAGCACTCGACCCAGTTCTACAGCCGACTTTGCTAGTGATGGTTCACTGACAGATTACGCTCTCATTTGCCGAGACGATAGTCAGCATAGCCTTCAGCTACGTCATTTGCTACGACCTAGCAAGGCGCCATTATCATTTGCTATTTATCTTGTGATGCCTGTACCGTCAGACCGATGTTCACCAATTATGGATTAAAGTTAAGTATTCCAGAAACTACGTACCTTTTTTGCTAGTATAATTACTTTACCTGTTCCAGACCTCACGCCAGCCTGCGTGAGCTTAAACGCGTGCCTTTCGGCTTCCTCATAGTGGCTTGGCTGTCTTGCCAAGTCACAACAGAACCCATTGTCAAAAGACATTTTTGATTGCTTTCATGCATAGCATCATCCCTCGAAAAACTGGATAGTTTTCTTTTACGCCCTGAATAGAATATTTCTGTTATATTTTCTTTCCCCAATTCCCTCTTTTATAATATGTCACAAAGAGGTCGATGAAAATAACTGATGACATAGTTTTTGTATTGGATATCTTGTGTGTGTGTGTTTTTTTGCTAATGACTTTTTTGATAAACAGCGCTGTGAGGAATTACTGGAAATACATTTGAACCTGGTAGGCTACGACAAAACGATGTGCTACACTGTAATTGGCTGTACAAATTTCCACATCAGCGCCATCTTGTGCTGTGATCGGATAAAAAATTTATTCCGCTAGCGTCATCCTGCATTTTTTAAGTTTAGCGCCTTCCTGTATCTTCAATTTTTAATTTTCATGCCATCCACCATTTTTAATTTTTAAATTTCACACTATCATAATTAATTGTGAAATGCCCTGCTCTCTGCCATGTTGGATTTTGAAATTTCCCATCATCTGCCATCTTGATGACATGTTGTATTAAAGGTCATTGATGGTGTCACAAATGTCCGTGTCAAGGTGATTGGCAATGTCATTTGTTCAAGGTCAATGACCACACTTGACGTCACCAGTGTGCACGGTCGGTGAAAGTTTTCCAAAGGCGCCACTGATATAACACTGAAACGCAGTACGGCATGTGGAATTTGGTCACGCCATACACTGCTACTATTGAACATTTCCTTTCATGTAACACGGCCTCGTCTGTTAACAACACACTAGCAGGAAGCTGTGGTTTTTTACGCATTGTTAGAGGAATCAATTTGCAAACTCCACTCAGCGTGGAAGTTTGGCTGCAATGACTGCACCTTCTGTGGATGTTACATATTTTAGTACATGTTCAAGTTGGATTCTCAGTACATTTGTTACACCTTTGCCAACAGTCACGTGTAACATATTTGCCATACCGGGTGTCCCGCCAAATTTCGCATGGCCAGTTTCTTCCGGTCTAGCACGAAAGTATCTGGTTTCTCGTAGGAATCTACGTACCACACTCAAGGTACATCTAGCCAACTCTTCATTAGTAAATCTATCTATACTGCTGTGCATTACTGCTAATTGACAACTAACCCTCCCGTAAAAACAAATCCGAGACAAAACCGTGCTGTACAGAATGCAACACTGGGAGCGAAGAGTAAAGTTAGCATTAATGATATCAACAGCAAATACAGACAGTGAACGCAAAAAATTTGTTTCCAAACAATCACACAGTGTACACCGTCTATATTTACACAGTTTTTCTGGTATTTTTAGTGTTTTACGGATACAAAGATGAGTGGAGGTAAGGAATCAAACGAAACGAGGCTGCTCTCTAAAGAACCGCCAGAGCCCACGGATCCTTAGGGCTAAAATACTTAGAAAAATCCCTAAACAGCCTCCGAAATTTTTTCAGCTCTTCGCCAGATAATTACTTACAAATTTGCTGGGTACACTTGTCTATTAGAAGGTCTGGTTTCTTACGATTCTGTAGCCTTTACAGTAGTTAACAGACATCGGCAGCTGTAGCTTCCCTTGTGAACAGATGCGGCTCGTAACTAGTGTACGTAACCGTTGTAATATCTCTTTATATTCGATGAATTATTCTGATACAATTCTACCCTTTAATGACGTTTACTAATTTTCTATCTTCATACTCGCAGAATCCATGCGACAAGTAGTTCATACAATAGCTATGCCATGAGCGCATAAGTATTCTTTGTAGTACTCTCTCTGGTGGTTGTTAGAAAAGAAGAAGAAGGGAGCTTCCGAGATTGTCTTCGTGCCGATTAGCATGAGCTTGGTTTGGAAGAACTGTAATTTGATTATTGAGATTTATCACAGAAGATAACTGATACGAACTGTACGATTAAAAGGGAAATATATATATATATATTGCTCTTTCAAATAAAAGGTGTGTATTTTAAATTCGAGAATTAATGATATTTATCGATATATTGCGTAGTTGTTAATCAGAAGGGACTTCCGAAAGACTGGATACGAACCTGCATTTAATAATCCAAGAGCTCCATTACTTCTTCGGAAGGTAAAACTTCATCAAATCCAAATATCCGCTTGATCTGAGGTTTCCCGACTGATTATACAACGCTCCCAAAATTACGAGGCATTTTATTTGTACAGATTAGCAGACTGCCGCAAAGCACGAGCCTGCAGAGAAGAAGAATCATCGCCTGATTTCATTCTAACAAGTAAAATTTCAGAATCATTTTGAGTGACTGAGCTATGACTGTGTTTCCTATCATGAATGATTGATTGCTCGAACGAAATGAGAGCTACATAATCACGTAGATAGGAGGAAAAATTACACCGTCACAGTTGCGCTGAGATAAACTTTTTGTATGTTGGACTGATGGTAAAACAAAGCGTAGTAGACAACGTCATATGGTAAAATGATATACAGACCTTCCGGATACTATTGCAAGTGACTTCCCTCAGCATCTATAATAGTAATTGACCGTATGAAGATGGTATGTGTTCTTTCGGGCATGTCCGAAAGAACAGATACTATCTTCATATAGTTTTGGCTAACCGGCCATTGACCTTGTTCTTCTGTGCTGGATGCACAAGCATTGCCCGAACTCTTACGGGACTCGGTAATATTGTCTGCCACGAGTAATGAGTGTAATGGGCAGGGGCACTACGAATGTCGTGTGTGGACATTAAGTTTGGAATGTGGGTCTCGCAGGGAGCTTGCAAGGGATAAATCCCTGCAGTCACACTGTCCTGTATGCCCTCGGTGGCTCCGATGGATAGAGCACCTGCCATGTAAGCAGATCCCGGGTTCGAGTCCCCGTTGATGTATATCAGCGCCTGTGGATAGCTTAGGGTCTTGATTTAATTATCATTTCACACTAATTGACCGAGACGTTGATTTATAGGAGGTGAACGATAATTGTTCACAACGTACTAAAGTGGTATAGAGGAGGTGTTAAGTTCATGTATAGGCTCGCAGCGTTTTTCAATAAGTTTAATAAACACAACAGATACACGTAATAGCGACTTCAGTCATCAATAATATATTCTTCTTCGCTATTTACAACAGTCCAGGTGACTATTAATGGCATGTTGTTGGGCCCATCTGCACCACGCTTTATGGTGTTGTTGTTGCAAAGATGGACGTCGCCATGGACGTTGGGAGTGAAGTTGCGCATCATGCAGCCTATTGCGCACAGTTTGAATCATAACACCACATATTGTGGCTGCACGAAAAGCAATTACTCAACATTGTGGCGTTGCTGTCAGGGTTCCTCCGGGCCATAATTCGTAGGTGGTGGTCATCCACTGCAGTAGTAGCCCTTGGGCGGCCTGAGCGGGGTATGTCATCGGCAGTTCCTGTCTCTGTATCTCTTCTATGTCCGAACAACATCGCTTTGGTTCACTCCGAGACGCCTGAACACTTCCCTTGTTGAGAGCCCTTCTTGGCACAGAGTAACAATGCGGACGCGATCGAACCACGGTATTGACCGTCTAGGCATGATTGAACTACAGGCACGAGCCGTGTACCTCCTTCCTGGCGGAATGACTGGAACTGATCGGCTTTCGGAACCCCTCCGTCTAATAGGCGCTGCTTACGCGTGGTTGTTTACATCTTCTGGCGGGTTTATTGACATCTCTGACCAGTCAAAGGGCCTGTGTCTGTGATACAATATCCGCAGTCATCGTCTACTTTCAGAAATTCTGGGAACCGCGGTGATGCAAAACTTTTTTTTGTGTGTGTAAATTTATCGCTTCTGTGCTACTAACGCTATTCGCAATTAATTTAGCACACAGTACTCACATATACCACTAAATCCATCTACAAAATTATATCATGGTACCACATATAGTTCAGGAAATGTAACGTCATAAACACCAAATGCGTGAAAGACTGCCGTTTCGCGCATGACGTTTAAATTTATTGCTTCTTAGCAACTAACTCCATTCGCAGCATATTTCGCATACTGTATCGACGTATGCCGCTGAATGTACGTACACAAATGTATCGTTGTACGACATATTGCTCAAGAGATATGACTTCATAAACGCTGAGATGCGAGAAAAAAGGCCGCATACCGCATGTTTTACTACTTTTATTCTGACACTCCTATAGTTATGTCAAGGAAATCCCTGTCAATTGGCAGCGCTTTTGACAGCTTTAAACTGCGAAGCGCAAACGGTAGCAACAGAAGACAACAGCCGTCTAATAGAGCTGTGAAGAGTCGTTGCCATAGAGACGTTTACAACATCGCGTCGTAGACACGCGAAGCAGCTGCGCCCAGCGCACAGAAACTATGTTATTACGAATAAACAGAAATGAAATTTTTTTCGATATCAAGTTACAACAACGTTCACCTTTTGTTTTGTTTCTAACGGAAAATTGGCAAAATAAATACCTCGGGAAATCCAGGTTTGTCAGCCAATTTCCAATATTCTCTCCTCTCCTCACGCCAACCATTACTAACAGAGACAAAAACGAATAGCATCTTTTCTACAGGTAATTTAATGTATTTTAATTCTGACGGGATACGTTTACGTGAGAGGCCCCAGTTTTCGAGTTATTCTACAAAAATCTGCAAAAGCGACTTTCAAATGCACGTCCTCCTAAATCAGCCCACCTCGTTCAGTGTTTTCAGTACCTTGTTCATACCACCCTCTCCTACCACTGTAAAAAAAAAATTGCGCCTACACCAATTATTTCCCACATTCGTCCATTTTTGGTCATCATTGACTAAGCTATTACGCCACCGGCTTAGACGTGCATTTAAAAATTGTAAAACTGACGTTAGTGTAAATTTTACCCCACAGATGTGCGAATGTTAACAGTATAAGATTAATAATTAACTCATTTTGTTTGTATGGCCATTTACTACGAAACTACTGTGCCCGTAAGGGTTAAATTTAGATCGAATTCGTGGGGGAATTTGCGTAAGAGCGCTCAGTTAAGGAATAACCTTAAATATCTGGGAAACCAGATCCTTTTGGGTTTTTATTTATTAACACTATATCTACATCTTCAGAAAACAATAGCAGGAGAGAGGTAATACTTTTATCGAACTTTCCAAAAATACAAATAACGGGAAATGCGCACTCTTTTGTTTACCTGCGCTTAAGAGTACGCAAAACATGTCCAAAGTGTACGCATTTAGCAAATGTCACAAATGAACGCAATACCACCCTCAAGTGAAGAACATTGTTCGTGTCACCATTTCTCACACTTAACGCACTGTTCCCAGTCCTCTAGAACTGGCTCCTCGTACTGCCCACCACATCATGGGCAGAACATAGCGGACCCGTCCGCTGTCTCTTCAGGTGCAGTAGGCCTGTTCCGTCTGGAATTGGATGCCTCCACAGAAGCAAATTCTCCATGGAACCAGATGCCTCTCCAGTATTAGGTCTCTAAGACGGTAAGTGCTTCCTGTTGATATACGTCTGTGCTTTCTGTTGGTGTATCTCTCCAACATTCAATTTTTGTGTGCAGAACGTGTCATGACCTTTGATCGTCTGACGCCTCCGCTTTATAACATGTTTAGCTTTCAGTAAAAGTAAGAATCCTGCGGGAGGTACTGCTGTTTCTGCTGTGTTCTCACTTCCTGCAAATGGGGAGCTTCTATGTGGGTTGGAGATGCTATTCAAATCGACCTCTTGAAATGGAAGTTACTCTGTTTCTCCAGAATTCTGTATTATATCTTCCTGGGATCGATCAGTTACGCTAGATGGAAGAAACTCCTCCTCCTCTGAAAACACGTCTGGTTTGAATGGGTGAATACCTATTGAACGAAAGGAATGCTTGGCGTTCTACAGAGTGGTAGCTGGTTCATAGGCATTACGAAATACAGGGCAGGTGTCAATGTAACTGCAGTCCGTGGGTGGTTATGCATTCATTTGCCAACTTCATCCCGTAAACAGTTTTCAGTGGTCCATAGAATCTACGTTCTGGTATCTGAAGGTGATGACTGGCGTGTCGTGGTAGGCATAGAAAGTTATGTGATGATCTCGACAGAACAGCTTGACGACTGCTATGTGGCATGTGATTGTTGACTGTCAGGAGGACTGGATCGTCTTTAGTTGGTTTGGTATAGTCACTAAAGTGCTTTGGCTAGTCGATGAAGAGATAAGAGTTTATGTAACCACTCTCTGAGAGAGTTCCTTCGGGTACATCTTTGAAGAGCTCAGGCTTCATCCTCTTTGGTGGAAAGATTATGGCTAGGGATATGAAGAAAACCACAGGATTCATTGCACAGATAACTGCGACGTTTTGACTTCCTTCTGCTTATACAACCCTCCCAATCAAATGTTCTCCTTTGGAATTATGACCTTTCGGACCTTATAGGGAACAGAAGACATTCCTGTCTTATCCATGTTCTAGATGCGATGAACAAGAAACCTTTTCTTTTCTACCACTGTGAAGGCATTGCTAATTACGGATATAAATTTTTTTCTTGATTTTCTTTAGATTTCTATTCTTTTTCTTTTGTTCATATGGGCATTTCTAATTGTGATTATGTGACATTCTACTATGGTTTTTAAATGTCAAGATGTAATTGTGATTATTTCGTTTGCCAATGGATATTTATGTCTCTTGCTTTGTACCTGTGGTAAGTTTGTAAAGTTCTCTTTTGGAATATTATTAATTGTTAAAAAATGCAGTCAATAACATTTATAAAAATTTATGTAATTTACGAAAACCATATAACATCTATAGACAGGGGACAGCGATAGTGATATCGATAGTCGAAAGGTTGTTGTGTAGTAGAGAGAATGGTGGATGGTGTGTCTGTGAAGCGTGCGCGGAAAAATAGTACTGTGTTTTATGAAAAGCATACGTAATTGTATGGACAGTGATACCGAACTATCAGATTGTTAATTCTCTTTACCACTGCGGTATGTAATGCCATCGCCAGCGAACTTTAAGAGAAAATAAACGGGACTCTGAAAGTGCCGCTAACAATACTTTGTTGTGGCTGACACGAACAGTGCTTTTATGCGAATGAACTTTGCTGGTTTTGGTTTTGGGTGGTGGAACTGTTGTCTATCACATTCTATCAAGCCGTGAAAGTGAAGACTTTAATTAACTGTGCAATATAAACGACTTTGTGACGTTGTCGAAGTTTGAAATGCGAGAACAGAGTGGACATTGTTTGCGGAGTGCTTCACACACAAGAACAATTCTATGAACTGTGTATTTGTGGCTAAGACTATATGAATGTGACGAACTGTGTAATTATGGACGATAGCGTCACGGACAGTGCATTTAGCGTAAAACCGAGCGATGTCTACGTAATGTACTTTGAAAGAGAGGACATGTCGACAACGGTCGTATACTGGCGTCTTGTGGTTTGTTAATCGCCATGGGGTTAATGATACAACTGTGCCGGAACTTTACTTGCGTTTCGCCGGAGAAGATTAACCAGCGGAACTGCCTGTATCCTGCTCTCATCATCGTAACCCGCTGACATCGTACTGCCCAACGCAACGCTTCGTATGCAACAAAAAGTTAAGAGATTTCGCCGAACGCTATCCCCTGACCTAGAAACTTTCTTTCTCTACTAAAAGTATTACAGACTCTATTCAAATAAATTCTTTGTTTAGTTTATTTTTGCTTTCTGCTAACGAAAATAAAATTACAATCAGTGAATTAAAAGTTGCCTGGTAGTCATTGTTGAAACACCAGTAAATATAAGCTTCTTCCTCTCATTAGAACTAATTCTCCTCGCATGTCAAAATTATTGTAGTTATTTTATGTAGTATGTATTATTATGAGACTAGATATATGACTGTGACTAATAAGAGTATTTTGTCGCGAAATATGGCGTCGCGCGTAAAATTACAGCGACCGCCATAATTGCTTGCGTTCTGACCAATAACATAAAAGCTGCTATTCCCGTATTGATGCATTTCCTGACGTGAGCGTGAATTATAAATGTCAGCTGTCAAATCACGTAGGGACTGTTTACTCAGTAATAAAAGTTTTTGATATTATATTGCTACGAGTCGTAGTATTAAGAGACACTGGTTATACTCAAAAGTGGGTAGATGTATGGTGAACCCCCCAGTGTTCATGCAATTATTAACAGTATTGTGTGTGATTCACGAAATTTTGTCACTTTTTCTAAGTCCTTTCAGATATTGTCTTAGATGTCTTTGAAATTTCAGAGAATATATACACAATTTTGTCGGTTCAGGTTCATTTCAGAGCAGTTTCTCGTGAATATTAGAGTTTTCAGTTCATAAACAAAGTGGGATCGTGACCAATTGAGAAGTGTAACAAAGAGTGTGGTTTTCCAACTAGAATTTTGGATGACTTCACAGTTCAGATTTTCATAATTATTTTTCCTGTGGGTTGAGGTCATCACACCACCTGCTTAAAATTTTCTAAAAATCTCGCGGTTTGAGGTTAATTGAAACTAACACTGCTACATACACTGCATTTCTCTGTAGTCCGAAGTGTAAGGTGGTTCCTTTTGCAGAAATCTTGAATCCACATGCCTTTGTGTCCTTACTGAAACGGTGATTCAACTTGTCAGCCTCTGTTTATTCATATACCAATTGCATGAGCTACTTCCTGCTGATACTGTACAATATAGTATCAAGATTCCTAGTGTGGTCTTTTTCCAGCTTATCTGAGAAAATCCTCTTTAAATGAAACTTCTTGGCAGGTTAAAACTGTGTGCCGGACCAAGAGTCGAACTCGGGACCTTTGCCTTTCGCGGGCAAGTACTCTACTGGCAGACGTAAAGCTGTGAGGACGGGGCGTGAGTCGTGCTTGGGTAGTTCAGTTGATAGAGCACTTGCCCGCAAAAGGCAAAGGTCCCGATTTGGACTGTCGGTCCGGCACACAGTTTTAATCTGCCAGGAAGTTTCATATCAGCGCCCACTCCGCTGCAGAGTGAAAATCTCATTCCTCTTTAAATGTCTGACCATGGTACAGTGCCCTAAACGAAAACGCAACCTGTAATCGGAATATTTCTAACATAGCCTACGTATTTGTATATTGGATATTTAGCAAGGAAACGGCAAAAACTTAAATTCACTACTCATAGCTTCCAGTCTTTTCCTTAAATTTCTTCGTTACAAGAGCAGCGACAACCTTTCGTTTGGCTTCTCCATTTTCGGATTCGTTATCGGGCCAATTTGAAGCCAATCTGAAAAAAAAAAAACTATCCTTTAGGGTCCACAAAACACCCATGATGCTATAAACTTGCAGTTGTGCCCCAAAAAGAGTTGAAACTTCTAAGTATATTTTTACTTTGACTGCCATAGCTGTAAAGATGAAATATCTACGTTTTAATTTAAATTGCTTAATGCAACTGAGCCTTCTAAACCTGCTGAGTGAAACTGACATACTGTAAGTTGGCTTGTCTTTATGGCTTGACCACTGACCTACAGAATTTTCCCTGACAGTTACAGCTCAAAGTTATTCTGTTCATTAATGACCCACAATACACAAGGATAACGCAGTCTGACTATTAATTAACACCAAAGGGTGGCCCTGAATTAGAAGAAATCTTAACAATAAGTCATACATTTCGTAAGTCACTTACCTCGCAGAAAATATTCATGACACGAACTACAGCAAATTCAGCAAGTATACCGCCAATTAAATAAAAATATTCTAACTACCGTAGGCTCTAACTAGTAATAGGCACGTGGCTAGCAAAGGAAAGATTTTGTTGCAGAGCAAACAATGTATTTAGCAGATTTTACCTTAATCAAGTGACATCCAGTTCAAAAAATTATATAAGCGTCCGTGACATCCAGTTCCAAAAATTATGTAATCGTATGTAATTCCATTACCCACATTTTACAATCCATGTCCAACCAATATCAAATCTCCATGACGGACGCACGTCCAGACCGTCCGCTCGCGCGAACACTGCTTCTAACCTCCATTTCTGCTAACTATTAACCTCCAACGTCCATCACTGCTATTAACTTCCAACTGCGAGTCCGACCAGCCACAGAGACTCTAACAGAGAGCGCACAGCGCTGTCAGAGATATTAATGCAGTCTTAGGCACTGCCAACATACAAACATATAAACAGGCTACTTACAGAGCACGTACACATTCCTTGCATATTCTTTCATAAAGTAACAATGATTCAAAACAGAGTCAACAGATGGAAACACATGTAACATTTTCAAAACAAACTGCCTATTGGCTTCTGTGTCGGGTTCTTCGGCCGACGTTCATCTAATGATTTTTCTGACGTTTCGCCAGCACGAGTGGCTGGCATTGTCAAAGCTTCACCCTCCATTGCCGGTGGTGAACTGGAGGCGAGCTCGCGGCCGCAGGCTATATGTACCTGGCGCGACAACGTCCGAGGGCTTCTCCGCGGTCATTTCCGGTGCGTTTCTCCTCTTGCTACCTGCGACGGTCGTTCGCTGCAGTACGGGAAGCCAGGATCCGTTTACCTTAAGGCTTTCCTCTTTCTTGTTGAAACTGTTCGCGTGTTTTTGGATTTCTACAGCTTCTCTGAACAGGCGCGTGTGATAGTGCTTCTCTACAGACAGAACTTCCGTGTCGGCGCATTTTATTACGTGGTCGGTCTCATTCAGTGCGTGCTCTGCCACGGCCGATTTCTCCACCTGCCCCAACCTGCAATGTCGCTTATGCTCTTTGATCCTGGTGTTAATGGATCGTCCAGTCATTCCGACATAAACTTTTCCGCATGTGCAAGGTATACGGTATATTCCCGACATTGCAAGTGGGTCTCTTTTCTCCTTCGCCGATCTAAGACACTCTTTGATCTTCCTTGTCGGTTTGAAAATCGTCTTTACGCCGTGTTTGCGCAATATACGGTCGATTCTGTCCGTCACTCTGGGAATGTATGGCAGAAAGGCCGTACCCGACATTTCTTTTTCTGGTTCCTTACTTCGCCGAGTGTTACACTTCTAATGTAATTTGTGGAGTACCCATTGCTCCTCAGAACAGTTTCCAGGTGTTTCATTTCTCGTTTGAGGTGTTGAGGCTCACATATTCGTCCTGCTCTCGTTACGAGCGTACTAATCATGCCTCTTTTCTGGCTCGGGTGGTGGTTTGACAGTTTGTGCAGGTATCGGTCCGTGTGTGTCGGTTTTCGATACACGCTGTGTCCCAGGTTTTCGCCGTCCCTTGTGACTAGCACACCTAGAAATGGGAGTTTCTTGTTCTTTTCTACTTCCATGGTAAATGTTATGTTGGCATGGAGGCTGTTCAAGTGTCTCAGGAATTCACCGAGCTGTTCTTCACCAACGTCAGAAAAATCATTAGATGAACGTCGGCCGAAGAACCCGAGACAGAAGCCAATAGGCAGTTTGTCAACAAGTGGCCACGAAAGCCTTAACAATTTTGTATTTTCAAAACATGTTGATGCTGTGTTGTAGACTGAAAGCCAGTCATTCAGAATTCAGTCGAGAATTAATGGCTATTTCTCGTGTATCCTGTGAATACATTACGCGATAGGATACCAGAATTACACCAATAAAGTTGAAAAGTGATTCTTACCCGTTTCGCTTCGGAAATATAGGATTTCCACACACAACTTCTACGAGGTGTTTTTTCATACCACTCTCAAGACAGCTCCGTAAGTGGCGAGCTCATCAGCTTAGTGAACTAGGAACACGAGCCGTGCTATGGTTGGACCTTTGCTCTCTTTGGTACATTTACTCTGACTGTAATTAGCTTTTCTATAACTTTTACAAAAGTCATTTTTCTTTCATTACCCTCATGGGAAAATGGAAATTACTAATGTTAATAATACAGCTGAAACAATCACAAATGATAAGTTTGCGAAATAATTGAGAATGTGTGTTTATGACCGGCCACTGACTTCAATATAACCCATTGTCCTATTAGTTACTAATATATGTGAGCTGTTCGACCAAGCTTCCATGTAATTGGAGTCAAATTTCACCGAAGGCGCACGTTAATAACGGTTAATTTATTACATCTCATCTAGTTAAGCAAGGTCTCACATACGTTCAATATCCCAACATAAAAATAATACAATTCTTTTTTGTATTTGTGCAACATTTTCGCGATGTAAAATGAAATAACTTGTAAATTATGGAATTAAAGTCAAAAGCCGCCATTATTAAATTAAAGAAAAATACAGGCATTTTATATTTTGATTTGTTCCATTAAATTTAATCGCAAATTTGTATTGAAGCTAAAACAATACAACAGGGCAAGTTCTTTCTACAGTCACTAAAGGCCAAAAAATTTTGGGATTACCTTAAATGGAAATGAATTGTCTCTTCTTTTAAACTTTAGTACTGTAAAAAGTCACAAATTTATTTACGTAGCAGAGGAATGTTTATGTAGTACTTATTTCGAAAAAGAAAAAAAACATATTTGTGTGATTCTATGCTTAGATTTATCTTTGAAGGTCTCACAGACAGCCTAAGGAATGGCAACTAATGTCAGTGACAGTGAGAGAGAGAGAGGGGGGGGGGGGGAGAGGGGTGGTGTGTAGCTTCTGCGAAAAAAATTAATACCGGTTCTACACACAATGAGATATTCACTTTTAATAGCCGGTGCAATGATTAAGCAGAGTTCAGCAAGCTCTCGTGCCGTGCCCACCAAGGTCTCTGCGCAGGAAGGGCCTTTGAAGCATCAGCGGCGACCTCTGCCTGCATTTCCACTTTGACGCACAGATACGACAACGTCCTCGGTTAATTTCAGCATAATTAATACTGGCATGGCAGGTAATGTCAAGGCTGGAGGTAGGCGCTGATGAGCAATCCCTGGCGTCGTAGTGAAGTACCGTCTAATAGGCGGAGGGGAAGGGAGACAGCACACGGGCATAGTTACACTGGGATCTAGTGAGAGCACCATACACACGGCGCTTATTGGCTTTCGCACATGCATACTGCTTCTTGCAGAGGGTGCCAAAATTATTTTACGCAATTACTGTTTCATTCGCAGGCAGAGGCCAGAACACAATATCATCGATATCTTTCAATACATCACGTGACAAAAAGGTGAAGTACCTAGATGATATGGTCGAACATCAATATAACATCATAGACGTACACACCATCAGTGGGGTATGTAAATTAATAGCTGGCCGGTGTGGACGAGCGGTTCTCGGCGCTTCAGTCCGGAACCGCGCGACCGCTACGGTCGCAGGTTCGAATACTGCCTTGGGCATGGATGTATGTGATTTCCGTAGTTTAGTTACGTTTAAGTAGTTCTAAGTTCTAGAGGACTGTTGACCTCAGATGTTATATCCCATAGTGCTCAGAGTCATTTGAACCACTTTTTGTAAATTAATGAACTTACAGTTCCCCGTGACATGCAGATGGGCCACCAGTGTTCATTAGTGTCGTTCGTGAATAGTGTTGTTACCAGTCCTGGTAGAGTTCATGTTGTTGTTGTTGTTGTAGTTGTCGTTGTTATTGTTGTTGTTGTGGTCTTCAATCCAGAGACGGGTTTGATGCACCTCTCCGTGCAACTCTATCCTGTGCAAGCTTCTTCATCTCCGAGTAAATACCGCAACCTACATCCTTCTGAATCTACTTAGTGTACTCATCTCTTGGTCTCGCTCTCCGATTTTTACCCTCCACACTTCCCTCCAATACTAAGTTAGTGATCCCTTGATGCTTCAAGACGTGTGCTGCCAATCGACCTCTTCTTCTAGTAAACTTTTGCCACAAATTCCTACTCTCCCCAATTCTATTCAGTACCTCCCCATTACGTGGTCTACCCATCTGATCTTCAGCATTCTTCTGTAGCACCACGTTTCGAAAGCTTCTATTCTCTTCCTGTCTAAACTATTTATCGTCCACGTTTCACTTCCATACATGGCTACACTCTGTACAAATAATTTCAGAAAGGCTTCCTGACACTTAAATCTGTACTCGATGTTCACAAATTCCTTTTCTTCAGAAACGCTTTCCTTGCCATAGCCACTCTACATTTTATATCCTCGCTACTTCGACCGTCATCAGTTAATTTGCTCCCCAAATACCAAAACTCATTTACTACTTTAAGTGTCTCATTTTCTAATCTAATTCCCTCAGCATCACCTGATGTTAATTCGGCTACATTCCAGTATCCTCCTTTCAAGACACTGTCCATTCCGTTCAAATGCTCTTCCAGGTCCTTTGCTGACTGACAGAATTACAATGTCGTCGGAAACCTCAAAGTTTTTATTCCCTCTCCATGGATTTTAATTCCTACTCCACATTTTTCTTTTGTTTCCTTTACTGCTTGCTCAAGATACAAACTGAATAACATCGGGGATAGGCTACTACCCTGTCTCACTCCCTTCTCAATCACTGTTTCCCTTTCATGCCCCTCGACTCTGATAACTGGCATTTCGATTCTGTACAAATTGTTTATAGCCTTTCGCTTCCTGTATTTTACCCCTCCCCCCTCCAGATTTCATAAGTTGCGTAAATAGCGTCACATCTTTAATGATCACTCTGACGGATCCCGAGATGCAGCGTAATTGTGTGAGACAGCATTTCCAGCACCTGTAACTGTTTGAGATGGGCTTTGTAATAGGTCTCCAATTGACCAACTGGTCACATCGTGCAGTATTCAAATTTATAGTGCATTCTGATGCAGCAGTGGCCAGATGTTGGACAACATAGGAACATGATAGCAGGCATACTTGTCGCCAAAGTTCTGGCCAACCTCATCTGACCACAACAACGACGGTTTACTGTACTCTACACGTCGTAAACCATTCACCTCTGAACGAACTTTGGTGCCTTCACATACAACCATAATTTCTCTGGGATTTGTGAAAGATCATTTGATAATGTTCTGCTACAGTAGTCATTGAATGATTCACTCACTGCTCTATTGACAGCCAAACGCATTTGATTCACCATCTCTCTATCTACAGCATTTATTATGCAGCAGTCTCTGTTTCTTAGAAGTACTTTATAGCAACTGTATACCATGGACGGTCTCTCCCATTGCGAACTACTAGTTACGTATCTAATCAGTGCAAGCTCAACCATTCTTTTCAACTCGAGCCATAACTCGTTTACATCTGCTGTCCTGTGCTAAAAATTTCAAGTTTCTCATCGAGCCACGACACTGGTACATTTTTTTCTAGCTTAATGACGTTACACAAGGTCGACACAAATAAAACCGACAAAATGCAGGGACGGATTCCTGACTGGAAATGGAGGCAAAAAGGTCCCATGAACATGTGTCCGGAAATGGACGGTGTGCGTTTAACAACAAATAGTCCTTGAACACAGTAGAGAGATGCACCGCATCCACGTCACACCAGATGTTCGAAGTGGCGTCCATGGAATGCAATACACGTCATCTGGTGTAACCATAGACCGCCGCCTTCCTGCACGTGCGCCTGTCTGGAAGACTCATGTTCACGCAAACGCCCAAAAATGGCTTGAAGTGTTGAGTGACGTCGTTGGTATCTCTGAGGGTATTTGTTTTGGTATAGCCCTGCTGCCTCTCGACCGTTTGCACCTGCTTGGCAATATACAAACACCATCTCGGCTTTTTCCGTACTTGAGTACCGGACTATTCTGCGGCTTACAATAACACAGCCTGCGACACACAAGGAACGCACGGCATGTGGTCAGGGGGACTTCCATTCCTCAGCAACACCTGGCGTGGGAACGATGCGTCTCCGGACACACGTTGATAGGACATTTTTCCTCCAGTACGAGTCAGAAACTCGTCCTTGCAGATAGTCGCTTTTATTAATGTTCACCCTGTGTAAGTCTACTTATTTTAGTTTCCCTTCGTACTTTGGTAATCATTGTTGTCACAGTAACCTCATTCTCACTGATACCAATTTGGATGTGGACATCCTGAAATACTTCAGGTCTATTTGTGCCAGTATATCTGATATATTTCCATTATGAGTTGGATTCTGATCTACCTGTTCTAAGTTGTTTTCAGAGAAGGCATTTAGTAATATTTCACATGATATTTTGTCACGCCCAACATTAACAAACTGTAATTTTTCATTGATTGTTGGATGATTTCCATCGATGATTGCAGCATGACAGGGGACCTACGTACAAGCGATTACATCAGGTGGTCGTAGAAGTAGCCAGTTACCATTTCGTGAACACCGCTGAGTCTTATCGAAACATCTCGCATGCAGCATCAGTTTCTGTCTAGGTGGATTTAATTGCGACAAATACACCACTCCCATTACCCATTAGCGTATCCATTTAATTTCCCCGAAAACCTCACTTTTAATAACTTCGGGTTTTAACCGGAAAATATCTGTACGTCTATTTATGTACATAGCTTTAAATATATTAGAGGATTAGCTGTCATCGTAGAACCGTCTACTTTCCCTGCTCATGACAAGAAACAAGATCCTACAGAAGTGACACAGCTATAATCAAGTAAGTCATCGAAGAGAAGTGACAATGAACTAAATACACACATCAAAAAATGTTTCGCATCACCTCGGTTCCGAGAGTTCCGGAACCTGTACACAAAATTGGAGTAGAACATCCATTTTCTCTCTTTTTATTGCTCATGAAACCCCACACATTGCATGTTGTACCACCTTACAGCGATACCTTCAGAGGTGGTGGTCCGGATTGCAGTAAACACCTGTACCTCTAATACCTAGCAGCACGTCCTCATGCATTGATGCATGCCTGTATTAGTCATGGCATACCATCCACAATTTCATCAAAGCACTATTGATCCAAATTGTCCCACTCCTCAACGGCGGTTCGGCAGAGAGCTCCTCAGAGTGACTGGTGGGTCACGTCATCCATAAACAGCCCTTTTCAATCTATCCCAGGCATGTTCGATAGGGTTCATGTCTGGAGAACATGCTGGCCACTCTAGTCGAGCGACGTCGTCGTCTTGAGGGAAGTCATTCATAAGATGTGCACGATGGGGGCGCGAATTGTCGCCCATGAAGACGAATGCCTAACCACTATGGTTGAATTGTTGGTCGGAGGATGGCATTCACGTATCGTACAGATATTATGGCGCCTTCCTCTAGCGGCGTACGTTGGCCCCACATAATGCTACCCCAAAACAGCAGGGAACCTCCAACTTGGTGCACTAGCTGGACAGTGTGTTTAAGGCGTTCAGGCTGACCGGGTTGCCTCCAAACACGTCTCCGACGATTGTCTGGTTGAAGGCATATGCGACACTCATCCGTGAAGAGAACGTGATGCCAATCCTGAGCGGTCCACTCGTCATGTTGTCGGACTTAGAACTATTTAAACCTAACTAACCTAAGAACATCACACACACCCATGCCCGAGGCAGGATTCGAACCTGCGACCGTAGCAGCCCCGCGGTTCCGGACTGCAGCGCCAGAACCGCACGGCCACCGCGGCCGGCGAAGTTGCGCATCGTGCAGCCTATTGCGCACAGTTTGAGTAGTAACACTACGTCCTGTGGCTGCACGAAAAGCGTTATTCAACATGGTGGCGTTGCTGTCAGGGTTCCTCCCAGCCATAATCGGTAGGTAGCGGTCATCTACTGCAATAGTAGCCCTTGTTATGCATGTCATCGACAGTTAATGTCTCTCTGTATCTCCTCCATGTCCGAACAACATCGCTTTGAATCACTCCGAGACGCCTGGACACTTCCGTTGTTGAAAGCCCTTCCCGACACAAAATACCGATGCGATCGAACTACGGTATTGACCGTCTAGGCATGGTTTAACTATAGACAACACAAGCCGTTTACCTCCTTCCTGCTGCAATGACTGGAACTGATCGACTGTCGGACTCTCTCTGTCTAATAGCCGCTGCTCATGCATGGTTGTTTACATCTTTGGCCGGGTTTAGTGACATTTCTGAACAGTCAAGGGGACTGTGTCTGTGATACTATATCCACAGTCAACGTCTATCTTCAGGAATTCTGGGAACTGGGGTGATGCAAAACTTCTCTGATGTGTGTATTAAACGATATGTCGTTTATACACTCCTGGAAATGGAAAAAACTTTATTGAAACATTCCTGGGGTCAGATACACCACATGATCACACTGACAGAACCACAGGCACATAGACACAGGCAACAGAGCATGCACAATGTCGGCACTAGTACAGTGTATATCCACCTTTCGCAGCAATGCAGGCTGCTATTCTCCCATGGAGACGATCGTAGAGATGCTGGATGTAGTCCTGTGGAACGGCTTGCCATGCCATTTCCACCTGGCGCCTCAGTTGGACCAGCGTTCGTGCTGGACGTGCAGACCGCGTGAGACGACGCTTCATCCGGTCCCAAACATGCTCAATGGGGGACAGATCCGGAGATCTTGCTGGCCAGGGTAGTTGACTTACACCTTCTAGAGCACGTTGGGTGGCACGGGATACATGCGGACGTGCATTGTCCTGTTGGAACAGCAAGTTCCCTTGCCGGTCTAGGAATGGTAGAACGATGGGTTCGATGACGGTTTGGATGTACCGTGCACTATTCAGTGTCCCCTCGACGATCACCAGTGGTGTACGGCCAGTGTAGGAGATCGCTCCCCACACCATGATGCCGGGTGTTGGCCCTGTGTGCCTCGGTCGTATGCAGTCCTGCTTGTGGCGCTCACCTGCACGGCGCCAAACACGCATACGACCATCATTGGCACCAAGGCAGAAGCGACTCTCATCGCTGAAGACGACACGTCTCCATTCGTCCCTCCATTCACGCCTGTCGCGACACCACTGGAGGCGGGCTGCACGATGTTGGGGCGTGAGCGGAAGACGGCCTAACGGTGTGCGGGACCGTAGCCCAGCTTCATGGAGACGGTTGCGAATGGTCCTCGCCGATACCCCAGGAGCAACAGTGTCCCTAATTTGCTGGGAAGTGGCGGTGCGGTCCCCTACGGCACTGCGTAGGATCCTACAGTCTTGGCGTGCATCCGTGCGTCGCTGCGGTCCGGTCCCAGGTCGACGGGCACGTGCACCTTCCGCCGACCACTGGCGACAACATCGATGTACTGTGGAGACCTCACGCCCCACGTGTTGAGCAATTCGGCGGAACGTCCACCCGGCCTCCCGCATGCCCACTACACGCCCTCGCTCAAAGTCCGTCAACTGCACATACGGTTCACGTCCACGCTGTCGCGGCATGCTACCAGTGTTAAAGACTGCGATGGAGCTCCGTATGCCACGGCAAACTGGCTGACACTGACGGCGGCGGTGCACAAATGCTGCGCAGCTAGCGCCATTCGACGGCCAACACCGCGGTTCCTGGTGTGTCCGCTGTGCCGTGCGTGTGATCATTGCTTGTACAGCCCTCTCGCAGTGTCCGGAGCAAGTATGGTGGGTCTGACACACCGGTGTCAATGTGTTCTTTTTTCCATTTCCAGGAGTGTACATCCGACCAACATGTGGCCACCCTTACGGGGCTCGACACGGCCCAACAATAGCACTGAACTCAACGAAACCCCAAACATCAAAATGTACACAATTTTAATAGAAATTTCAAACAGTACTTTACATAACTTGAGAGAAGGCACCTCGAGGGTAGCCAGCGGTGGTGCATTCCATGAAGCCGATGTACAGCGGCGAGGTTACGAGCCGCAATACAGTGAGCACGCACTGGGTCCAGGTCCACGACAGTCAAAGCGTCCCACAACAGTAGGAAACTGGAACAGACTAAGGGAGCGTCTAAATTCCACTGTCATTCTCACTTAATAGACTACTGGCCATTAAAATTGCTACACCACGAAGATGACGTGCTACAGGCGCGAAATTTAACCGACAGGAATAAGATGCTGTTATATGCAAATGATTAGCTTTTCAGAGTATTCACACAAGGTTGGCGCCGGTGGTGACACCTACAACGTGCAGACATGAGGAAAGTTTCCAACCGATTTTTCATACACAAATAGCAGTTGACCGGCGTTGCCTGGTGAAAAGTTGTTGTGATGCCTCGTGTAAGGAGGAGAAATGCGTACCGTTTCCGACTTTGATAAAGGTCGGATTGTAGCCTATCGCGATTGCGGTTTATCGTATCGCGACATTGCTGCTGGCGTTGGTCGAGATCCAATGGCTGTTGGCAGAACATGGAATCGTTGGGTTCAGGAGGGTAATACGGAACGCCGTGCTGGATCCCAACGGCCTCGTATCACTAGCAGTCGAGATGACAGGCATCTTGTCCGCGTGGCTGTAACGGATCGTGCAGCCACGTCTCGATCCCTGAGTCAACAGATGGGGACGTTTGCAAAGACAACAACCATCTGCACGAACAGTTCTACGACGTTTGCAGCAGCATGGACTATCAGCTTGCAGACCACGGCTGCGGTTACCCTTGTCGCTGCATCACAGACAGGAACGCCTGCGATGGTATATTCAACGACGAACCTGGGTGCATGAATGGCAAAACGTCATTTTTTCGGATGAATCCAGATTCTGTTTACAGCAACATGATGGTCGCATCCGTGTTTCGCGACATCGCAGTGAACACACATTGGAAGCGTGTATTCCTCATCGCCATACTGGCGTATCACCCGGCGTGATGGTATGGGGTGCCATTGGTTACACGTCTCGGTCACCTCTTGTTTGCATTGACGGCACTTTGAACAATGGACGTTACATTTCAGATGTGTTACGACCCGTGGCTCTACTCTTCTTTCGATCCCTGCGAAACCCTACATTTCAACAGGACAATGTACGACTGCATGTTTCAGGTCCTGTACGGACCTTTCTGGATTCAGAAAATGTTCGACTGCTGTCCTGGCCAGCACATTCTCCAGATCTCTCACCGATTGATAACGTCTGGTAAATGGTGGCCGAGCAACTGGCTCGTCACAAGACGCCAGTCACTACTCTTGATGAACTGTGGTATCGTGTTGGAACTGCATGGGCAGCTGTACCTGTACACGCCATCCAAGCGCTGTTTGACTCAACGCCCGGGCATATCAAGTCCGTAATTACGGCCAGAGGTGGTTGTTCTGGGTACTGATTTCTCAGGATCTATGCACCCAAACTGCGTGAAAATGTAATCACATGTCAGTTCTCGTATAATATATTTGTCCAATGAATACCCGTTTATCATCTGCATTTCTTCTTGGTGTAGCAATTTTAATGGCCAGTCGTGTAGAACCCCATGACCACAGTACTTGCGCATATCAACGGACACTTCAGATGATCCTCTCCAAAAAGTTTGTCTAAGGCTAAACAAGGGTGCAGTTAATACAGTGTACAGGATTACCAAATCACTGAATCCATTGCTGAAGATCGGCAACTGAAATGCAGTAACACGTGTATTCGGTCGCTACACGCCACAAGATACTGTCACGCAAAACGAATGAAATCAAGCAACTTACCGGATTAGAAAGCTCCTTGTGCAACGTGACTTCCATCGAGAAGAGCCAACACCAAATTAAATAGGCAAGACCATTCAAATATTCCGTCTTTTGATAACACCCGTGCCCACAACTACATACATCAAAAAAAAGTTCAGAATCGCCTTGGTTCCGAGAGTTCCGAAACCTGTACAGAAAATTGGACTGGAGATCAACATAAACATCATTTCCGCCCTTTTTATTGCTCATGAAAACCTTTCAGCACAAGATACTTTTTACGTGTTGGCCCGTAACGTTACAGACGCCACTGCAGTAACTGCCTGGGCAGTCACCTGACCACAGACGTTAGTTGAAGTTATGTTTCCAGTGATTTCTTTAAAAAAAATTGACGAGTTCAGCACTCATATTGCTATTCCCTTGCGCACTTAGTTATTACTGTTCTCAATTACCACACGTTCTGTACGATAGTATGGATCATCAACTATTGCTGTTATCGCTCGTGGCTGATGGAGCTCTTATCTACGGTTCCCTTCTCCTACAACGTCCCCTGAAATCTTACCAAGGTTTTCTCGTCCGTCTTTGTACGTTTCACTGCTATCTCAATCAGGTTCATCGTTTTCTGTCTTCTGCAATGATCCCTGAACATCATTATTCCAAAGTTTTCTCGGCGATGTTCGTCCATGATTGTGTTCCACCTATTACCTCTGTACTTCACCTGCTGCTCTTGTGTATTCATTCCCTATGGGACAGTATGCAAAATTTTACAGATTATGTATTTCATTTCGTGTACCTCTTGGTGTCTCTTGTAAACTTTGACTTATTTAATGAGTGTTGATCTGCAATATTTTTTTCTTTCTGACTGTATTCATGAGTCACGGCCATAAATCGCGTCACATTATACGTAGCTCTATGTATAGTTGTCTTTGTCCGTTTGATATCTCCCTCCAGTAGAGGGGTAGCGTCTTTGAATACTAATCAAAACCTCTTCAGTTCCGGGTTCAAACCCGGCCACAGATAAAATTTCGAATAAAAAATCATCAGAAAAGGTGGACGAAGACTTCCGGCATCATAAGTCACCCTCTTCAGCAACGGCCTTGTCAAAGAGGGCACAGGAGCCGACGGAGGTTCAGGTCACTTTCTTGGTCTTAGAGTGGTAAACTGACCCTAAAGGCGGAAGAATCAGCAGTGATCAACATAGTAGGGAAGCTAGAACATTTGGAAAGGGAAAAGCCAAGGCTCATTCTAGATGTAGAGGGGTTCAGTGAAGTGAAATGGAAAGAAGACAACGATTTCTCGTCAAATGAGTGTTTGGTAATACCAACAGGATCAGAAAATGACGAAAAGGAAGTCGGATTCGTTATGGATAGGATGGTTCGACAGAGAGAGAAAGTTACTGTGAGTAGTTCAGTGATACGGTCATTCTTATTCGATAACGATAGATGATACACATGCCGACATCGCAAGCTGAAGATGAAGAGATAGGGAAAGTTTATGAAGATATTGAACGGGTAATTGTGTACACAAAGGGGAATGAAAAACTAGTAGCAGTGAGGGATTGGAATGCAGTTGTAGGGGAAGAGTACAGTAAAGGGTTACGGGAGAATATTGTCGTGGTACAAGGAATGAGAGAGGAGAAAGATTGAGTTCTGTGATAAATTTCAGCCAGTAATAGCGAATACTCTGTTCAAGAAATACAAGAAAAGGACGTTTACTTGGAGGCCGGGAGATAAGGAAGCATATAAGTTGGATTACATTATGGTGAAACAGAGACTCCAAAATCGTATACTGGATTGTGAGGCGTACCCAGGAGCAGATTTAGATCACATTTTACTAATGATGAAGAGTGGACTGAAAGTTCAAGAGACTAGTCAGGAATAAAAAATGTCCAAAGAAATGGGATACGAAAGTACTAAGGTATGGAGAGATACGCTTGAAGTTCTCTAAGGCTATAGATACTGCTTTAAGCAATGGCTCAGTAGGCAGCTCACTTGAAGAGGAGTGGTCAACTCTCAAATGGGCAACCACAGAATTTAGAAAGAAAAACATAGGTACAAATAACTGCGAAGATGGAAAACAGAACAAATATTACACCCAATCGACGAAAGAAGGAAGTACAAACAAATGCAGGGAAACTCAGGAATACAGAATTGCATCACTTAGGAATGAAATAAATCGGAGGTGTAGGGGAGCTAATGCGAAATCTCTGCATGAAAAACGTGAAGAAATCGGAAACGAATTGATTCTAGGAAGGATTGACTCAGCCTATAGCAAAGTCAAAACAGCCTTCGGCGAAATTAAAGGCAAGGTCGGTAACTTTAAGAGTGGAAAGTTAATGCAGAGGAGAGAACGGACAGAGGCAAAGAGTACACTGAACGAAAAGAATCGAAGAATTTGAGGCGTAGTGTTACAGAAGAATGTTGAAAATTAGGTGGGCTGATATGGTAAGGAAAGTAGAGGTTCTCCGCAGAATCGCCGAGGAAAGGAATATGCGGATAACTCTGTCAGGAAGAAGGGACGGGGTGGTGGGACATAAGTTAAGATAGCACGGAATAACTTCGATGGTTCTACCCCAGATTGGCTGCGGAGGGTAGAAACGTCCGTGGAAGGCAGAGATTAGAATGCATCCAGGGAATAATTGGGGACGAGGGTTGCAAGTCGTTCTCTGAAACGAAGAGAGGAATTCTTGGCGGGCCGCATCAAACAAGTCAGAGGATTGAAGGAGTTAGTTTCAGCGTAGTTGCCGTATTCTCATCTATTCCTATTTCTCCTCTTGTATGAAGGTAATGATTTCACCAGACCACTGTGTTGATCTGAAAAGAAAATAATGAAGATCGGGATTTATCGTGCCGTTTGTGCATCACAAAAATGGGAAAGGGAAATGACCATGCCTTTTGAAATAAACCATCAGGGCATTTATTCTAAGCTATTGACGGAAATATCCGGATGCATGGTAGGGTATTTTATCCGTCACTCTCCTGAACAGGAGTCAAGTTACAAAGCGTGTACGGGAAAACGGTTCCAATATTTGTAGAAGCTGTAGTATGTAACGAGTGAAAAACAAAAGTTCCTATAAACACTGAACATCATATTTTCGGAGTTATGGTCTACTACCACTATCGTCAACGATCACCTTATCTCTGCGCTACTGTACACAACATGGTCTCGATGTGACTGTCGTCCACTGCAAATTAGGCTTTAACCCTACATCTCATGGAATCTGGCATTCACTGGAACACTCCAGGGTCTTGCCGGATTGCGTCGCAGGCGTTGAACAAGAGTTTTCTCCTTCCACCTATCTGCCCATCAGAAGACCATATGTGGCATCTCCTGTGTTGAATCAGGAGCTCTACGTGCAGTGATGGATCGGAAAACCATTTATAATAATATACGGCTGCGTCACAACAAACAATGCGCCATATCAACCATATGACTGCATCAGATGGAAGTAACATACCTAACAGATGCACTACGTCCTGTAGTACGCTGGGGAATACTGTACATGTTGTTGTGTTGGGTGCGTGCTTGATACCAATGCAAGTACGTTGCATAAACGTCTCTTTCCTCACTTGTCCCCAGAGTGCTTGGTGTGCAAAATACTCTTCTTGTACCCATACAGGCCCTAAGTCCGAAAATCTGAGGTTTACGACTTTTTTCCTTCCCTTGAGCCAGCCGCTGTGGCCGAGCGGTTCTAGGTGCTTCAGTCTGGAACCGCGCGACCGCTACAGTCCAGGTTCGAAACCTGCCTCGAGCGTGGATGTGTGTGATGTCCCTAGGTTAGTTGTGTTTAAGTAGTTCTAAGTTCTAGGGGACTGATGACCTCAGATGTTAAGTCCCATAGTACTCAGAGCCATTTGAACCATTTTTGCGCTGACGTAGCTGGATGCCGCCCCTCATATTACCGTAAAAAAGGGGTATTTGAATGTTTTGATACTTGCTATATCCTCCCAGATACTGAGACCTTTTTCTCGCACACCGTGTATATGTCGTATGAAGCTTGGCCAATTGTTCATTAGATTTGTCTTCAGGAGAGGGCAAGTGGATGCTACAACATATGAAGAATATTAGTTAGTTGGAATCTATGTCCATACGAGGGTCGATATACTGGGTGGTCGGAAACAGCCTGAGAAGCTTCTAAGGGTCTTCAACGGCAGGTTGTGCTGAGAAATAATTGGTAAGAAAAAAATTCGATCGTTGCACTTTTTCCAACTTCAGTAAGATTGCAGTTAGCCGATCAGGACGTTGCGCGCGCAAATTCGAGTGCTCGCGAGAGACGGTGTAGCCAAATGTGTACTTCGTTTGGCTTCTTAAAACCGAACAAGAGAGCAATACAAAAAGTGGATACGGGGCGGTAGTAAGGATCTAAGCAGAGTCAAGGACAGACCAGTGTCGTGTGCTATCATCTACGCTGTGAGAGTACAGTAATTTTATCTGTCGGGCCTCTTGAATTAGCGCACAGAACGGTCTGTTTCGCTAGTTTCAATGCTAATTGACTCGGAAAAGGCCCCACATATCGATCTTTTCCTTAACAATTATTTCTCAGCGCAACATACCCTGCAACACGACTAGCATGGAAAGCTGCATCAGACCAGTCTCTGGACTGAAGAGCACAACAACAACAATGTCCTTCCATACATGGCGATAGTTTCTGCTGCTTGTCTTGGTACTTGTCAAGCGCTAGCTTGGCCAGAAAGGACGTCGGATCTCCCCCCAATCAAACACGCTTCGACCATTGTGGGAAAGGCCCTCCAAGCATCTCAGAACTTTGGCGGTCTATCGTGCCCATTGCACAAATTTTGGCACGATATCGCACAGGAGGACATCTTAAAACTCTGTCTATCAATACCAAACCAAATAAGTGCTTGCATAAGGGCCTAAGGTGGACCAACACGTAATTTACATGTTCAAATTTGTGAAGATCTTTCTCTTGAATGTTGTTGTTGTTGTGGTCTTCAGTCCAGAGACTGGTTTGATGCAGCTCTCCATATTACTCTATCCTGTGCAAGCTTCTTCACCCCCAGTACCCACTGCAACTTACATCCTTCTGAATCTGTTTAGTGTATTCATCTCTTGGTCTCCCTCTACCATTTTTACCCTCCACGCTGCCCTCCAGTACTAAATTCGTGATCCCTTGATGCCTCAGAATACGCCCTACCCATCGAACCCTTCTTCTAGTGAAATGGTTCAAATGGCTCTGAGCACTACGGGACTTAACATCTGAGGTCATCAGTCCCCTAGAACTTAGAACTACTTAAACCTAACTAACCTAAGGACAGCACACATATCCATGCCCGAGGCAGGATTCGAACCTGCGACAGTAGCAGTCTCGCGGGTCCGGACTGACCGCCTAGAACTGCTCGGCCACCGCGGCCGGCCTTCTTCTAGTCAAGCTGTGCCACAAACTCCTCCTCTCTCCAGTTCTATTCAATACCTCCCCATTAGTAACTCACCCAACTCATTTGTCAGTATACAGGGTGATTCAACAAGAATAGCACAACTTTAAAAATGTGTATTTAATGAAAGAAACATAATATAACCTTCTGTTATACATCATTACAAAGAGTATTTAAAAAGGTTTTTTTCACTCAAAAACAAGTTCAGAGATGTTCAATATGGCCCCCTCCAGACACTCGAGCAATATCAACCCGATATTCCAACTCGTTCCACACTCTCTGTAGCATATCAGGCGTAACAGTTTGGATTGCTGCTGTTATTTCTCGTTTCAAATCATCAATGGTGGCTGGGAGAGGTGGCCGAAACACCATATCCTTAACATATCCCAATATGAAAAAATCGCATGGGGTAAGATCAGGGCTTCTTGGAGGCCAGTGATGAAGTGCTCTGTCACGGGCTGCCTGGCGGCCGATCCATCGCCTCGGGTAGTTGACGTTCAGGTAGTTACGGACTGTTTATACCAACGTTTAATACACCACCTATCAAGAGGTTTAACACCATACTTCGTTCGAAATGCACGCTGAACAACTGTCGTCGATTGACTTCTGCCGTACTCAATAACACAAAAAGCTTTCTGTTGAGCGGTCGCCATCTTAGCATCAACTGACGCTGACGCCTAGCCAACAGCGCCTCAAGCGAACAAATGTACAACTAAATGAAACTTTATAGCTCCCTTAATTCGCCGACAGATAGTGCTTAGCTCTGCCTTTTGTCGTTGCAGAGTTTTAAATTCCTAAAGTTGTGGTATTCTTTTTAAATCACCCTGTATGTACATGACATTAACTGACTACGTTCGGATAGTTCCTTCGTGGTGCGTCGTTTTTCATGTCCTAGTATCTATAACAAAACTGTAGCAAGACTTTAGGCTTTCGGGACTACAGCCTTATGTAATTCCCGAATAAATTCGTAGCTCGTTACGATCGAGCGACGGACGACGGTGCTCTCCCGAGTCGCAGTCGGACCGTTTTAGCTCGTGACAAATGTCGGGCTTATTGTGGCCCCCATTCACAGTGAACGGCCGGCAGCCAGATTAGATCCGTGGGCTGACAACTGTGGAATCCGCGCCCGGGCTTATTTATGGCGGACGGCCACCTGCTCCCCACCACTGTGCGACGGGCCGGGGCTGCGGGCGGTCACGCACCGCGGCCCGCGACGCCGCGCCGCGCCGCGCCGACTGGGCCGAGCTTCGGCTGGTGCCAGGCGGTGCCAGCCGCGCGCGGCCCGCTGGGGAAATTAATGTGACCGCCAAATCCGGGGGACGGCGATGATTTCCGCGGGGAGACGGCGGCCGCCGCCAGGTGCCGGGCGGCGGCAGGTGGCTCGGCTCGCCGGGCGTCACTCGGCGACGAGACGCTGGTCGCTAGGCGCCCAGCAGCCCGTCCCCATGATCTTCACGATGAGGGACCCACCCTAGCCACCAGCCTTGTTCTGTAAATAATGTATTAAGTCTTAAGATTTAGAATTTGGTCAGAATACCAGAAAAGACAGTGTCTTGAACGACGGATGTACACTGAAGAGCCAAAGAAACTGGTACACCTGTCTACACTACTGGGCATTAAAATTCCTACACCAAGAAGAAATGCAGATGATAAACGTGTATTCTTTCGACAAATATATTATACTAGAACTGACATGTGATTACATTTTCACGCAATTTGGGTGCATACATCGTGAGAAATCAGTACCCAGAACAACCACCTCTGGCCGTAGTAACGGCCTTGATACGCCTGGGCATTGACTCAAACAGAGCTTTGATGGCGTGTACAGGTACAGCTGCCCATGCAGCTTCAACACGATACCACAGTTCATCGAGAGTAGTGACTGGCGTATTGTGACGAGCCAGTTGCTCGGACACCATGGACCAGACGTTTTCAATTGGTGAGAGATCTGGAGAATGTGCTGGCCAGGGCAGCAGTCGAACATTTCCTGTATCCAGAAAGGCCCGTACGGGAGCCGCAACATGCGGTCGTGCATTATCCTGCTGAAATGTAGGGTTTCGCAGGGATCGAATGAAGGGTAGAGCCACGGTTCGTAACACATCTGAAATGTAACGTACACTGTTCAAAGTGCCGTCTATGCGAACAAAAAGTGACCGAGACGTGTAACCAATGGCACCCCATACCATCAGGCCGGGTGATACGCTAGTATGGCGATGACGAATACACGCTTCCAACGTGCGTCCACTGCAATGTCGCGAAACACGGATGCGACCATCATGTTGCTGTAAACAGAATGTGGATTCATCCGAAAAAATGACGTTTTGCCATTCGTGCACCCAGGTTCGATGTTGAGTACACCATCGCAGGCGCTCGTGTCTGTGATGCAGCGACAAGGGTAACCGCAGCCGTGGTCTCCAAGCTGATAGTCCATGCTGCTGCAAACGTCGTAGAACTGTTCGTGCAAATGGTTGCTGTCTTTGCAAACGTCCCCATCTGTTGACTCAGGGATCGAGACGTGACTGCACGATCCGTTACAGCCACGCGGATAAGATGCCTGTCATCTCGACTGCTAGTGATACGAGGCCGTTGGGATCCAGCACGGCGTTCCGTATTACCCTCCTGAACCCACCGATTCCATGTTCTGCCAACAGTCATTGAATCTCGACCAACGCCAGCAGCAATGTCGCGATACGATAAACCACAATCGCGATAGGCTACAATCCGACCTTTATCAAAGTCGGAAACGGTACGCATTTCTCCTCCTTACACGAGGCATCACAACAACTTTTCACCAGGCAACGCCGGTCAACTGCTATTTGTGTATGAAAAATCGGTTGGAAACTTTCCTCATGTCTGCACGTTGTAGGTGTCGCCACCGGCGCCAACCTTGTGTGAATGCTCTGAAAAGCTAATCATTTGCATATAACAGCATCTTATTTCTGTCGGTTAAATTTCGCGCCTGTAGCACGTCATCTTCGTGGTGTAGCAATTTTAATGGCCAGTAATGTAATATCGTGTAGAGCCCCTACGGGCACGTAGAGGTGCCGGATCACCATTTGTCATGGATTCGACTTCAGTCTGAAGTAGACTGGAGGGAACTGTCCCAATGAATCCTGCAGGGCTGTCCATAAATTCGTAAGAATACGAGGGGATGGAGAACTCTTCGCAACAGCAAGTTGCAAGGCATTCCAGATATGATGAGTGGTGTCCATGTCTGGGGAGTGTTTAAACTCAGAAGAATGTTCCTGGAACCACTGTGTAGCAATTCTGGACGTGTGGGGTGTTGTGTTGTCCTGCTGGAATGGCCCAAGTCCGTCGGAATGCACAATGGACATGAATGGATGCAGGTGAACAGACAGGTTGCCTACGTACGTGTCACCTGTCAGATGCCTATCTAGACGGATCGGGGGTCCTATATGACTACGACTGCCACGCCCCACACCATTACAGAGCCTCCACCAACTTGAACAGTTACCTGCTGACTAGCAGGGTCCATGGATTCATGAGGTTTACCCGTACATCTCCATCCACTCGATACAATCTGAACCGAGACTCGTTCATAGTCCAATGTCGGTCTTGACGGGCCCAGCCGAGGCGGTCGGCCGGTGTGGCCGAGCGGTTCTAGGCGTTTCAGTCTGGAACCACGCGACCGCCACGGTCTCAGGTTCGAATCCTGCCTGGGCATGGATGTGTGTGATATCCTTAGGTTGGTTAGGTTTAAATAGTTCTAAGTTCTAGGGGACTGATGACCTCAGATGTTAAGTCCCATAGTTCTCAGAGCCATTTGAACCATTTTTGAAGCAGAGCGAGGTGTAAAGCTTTGTGTCGTGCAGTCGTGAAGGATAAACCAGTGGGGCTTCGGCTCCGAAACCCCGTATTCATGATCTATCGTTGATTGGTTCGCATGCTGACGTTAATAGCCCAGCATTGAAATCCGCTGCAATTTGCGGAAGAGTTGCACGACTCTCTTAAGTCGTCGTTGGTCCCGTCCTTGCAGGGCCTTTTTCCGGTCGCAACGATGTCGAAGATTTGATGTTTCTCCGGATTCGTGATATTCACGGTACACTCGTGAAATGATCGTATGGGAAAATCCCCACTTCATCGCTACTTCTGAGATGGTGCAAACCTTCACTCTTGCGCCGACTATAACACCATAACACATAAAATCTTGATAGTCTGCCATTGTAGCAGATCTAACAACTGCCCCAGACACTTGTTGTGTTGTATAGGTGTTGCCGATCGCTGCGCCGTCTTCTGCCTGTTTACATATCTCTGTATTTGAATACGCATGCCCATACCAGATTCTTTGGCGTGTCAGTGAAAGATGAACACCAACAAAAGTAATACAAGGGTAATGCACTATAGTCGAATTAAATTAGGTGATATTGAGACAGGTAGATTGGGATACGAGACACTTAAAGTAGTAGACGAGTTTCGCTATTTAGGCAGTAGAATAAAGGATATTCGGCGAAGTAATGAGGGTATAAAATGTAAACTGGCAATGGTATGAAAAGCATTTCTGGAGAAGAGAAATTTATTAATATGAAATATAAATTTAACCTCGTGGAAGCGTGTACCGCCTATGTAACTAATTGAAGACGGTTTGTTTACTGCCACATGCGTTTCGCTTCTTTAATTTGGGAAGCATCATCAGTCGCCTGTAATACATGTTTCCTTTTTTACCTACAATAAACGTATTATGTGGTAGATATAATATGCTACTATATTACATTTTGTTGTGCCTTTTTCTTGTTTTTAGGTTAAAATCAACTTTTGTTACACAATAGTTAAAAAAAACGGTTCAAATGGCTCTGAGCACTATGGGACTTAACATCTGAAGTCATTAGTCCCTGTGCGGCTGGTCCCGGCAATGGTTCGAATCCTCCCTCGGACATGGGTGTGTGTGTTTGTCCTTAGGATAATTTAGGTTAAGTAGTGTGTAAGCTTAGGGACTGATGACCTTAGTAGTTAAGTACCATAAGATTTGATACACATTTGAACATTTTGTCATCAGTGCCCTACACTTAGAACTACTTAAACCTAACTAACCTAAGGACATCACACACATCCATGCCTGAGGCAGGATTGGAACCTGCGACCGTAGCAGCAGCGCGGTTCCGGACTGAAGCGCCTAGAACCGCTCGGCCACAACGGCCGACTAGTACAAAGTTCGCAATGTGAACTTATCGGTTGGTGTTCCTCACGTGTGTGGTCTTGGAGATGTAGTCATCAGTTTTCATACTCCAGCCGGCCAATTTCTGGCGTTCTTTCACCCACATTTGTCACATCGCACATATCACATGCACTTTGCAGTTTGTGATCAACATATGTGTGTTTTCAGTGTGTAGTGTTGTCAACTGTTGTTGTATGTTTGTCTATCTTTTGTTTGTGTGGTCTTGTGGTTTGACATGATATTTTTCATTTGTTGTGTGTGTGTGTGTGTGTGTGTGTGTGTGTGTGTGTGTGTGTGTGTTTTTATGTGTGTATTTCCTGTGTGTAACTGTGTAATTCATTCCTGAGAGGGTAACTTCCTTTTTTTATATATATATATTTGTGTATTTGTGTGTATTTTGCTGTGTCGCTGGCCGGAGTGGCCGGGCGATTCTAGGCGCTACAGTCTGGAACCGCACGACCGCTACGGTCACACGTTCGAATCCTCGGGCATGGATGTGTGTGGTGTCTTTCAGTTAGTTATGTTTAAGTAGTTCTAAGCTCTAGGGGACTTATGAAAAAAATGGATCAAATGGCTCTGAGCACTATGGGACTTAACATCTGAGGTCATCAGTCCTCTAGAACTTAGAGCTACTTAAACCGTACTAACCTAAGGACATAACACACATCCATGCCCGAGGCAGGATCCGAACCTGCGACCGTAGCGCTCGCGTGGTTCCAGACTGAAGCGCCTAGAACCGCTCGGCCACTCTGGTCGGCGGGGCTGATGACCTCAGAAGTTAAGTCCCATAGTGCTCAGAGCCATTTGAACCATTTTTGTTGTGTGTAAACAATACCCACTGCAATGAAAGAAACTGAAGAAAACTTACTGAATATAACAAACTGGCTGGTTCAAATAATTCTTTGATCATTCTAGGCGCAACAAACCGAAATGTAACCGCGATAAATAATTAATGAATCTCCTTCCCTCATTCTCTCTCTCCCCACACACACACATTTAGACACAGCAAAATACACACCCACCAAGTATATAAAAAATGGCACCTTGTCAGGAAAGAATTTCACAGTTACACACAGGAAATACACACACACACACACACACACACACACACACACACACACATAGAGACACACACACAGGCAACAAATGAAAAATTCAAACCACAACACAACACAAACTAAAGACATACACACAACAACAGTTGGCAACTCTACACACCGAAAACGTACACATCTTGACCACAAAATGGAAAGTGCAAGCTATATATGCGATGTGACAAATGAGGGTGAAAGAACGCCAGATATTGGCCGGCTGGAGTATGAAAACTGATGACTACATCTCCAAGACCACACACATGAGTTAACAGCGCTGGAAATAGTAACTAACAACGAACGGTAAGTTCACATTACGAATATTGTGCTACAAAAGTTGGTTTTAACCTAAAAAAAAACAAGATAACGACACGACAAAATGTAATATAGCAGCATGTTATATCTACCACATAAGACGTTTATTGCATGTATAAAAGGAAACATATATTACAGGCGACTGATGATGCTTCCAAAAAATAAAAGAAGCGAAACGCGTATAGCAATAAACAAACTGCCTTCAATTAGTTGCATAGACGGCACATACCTCCACGAATTTAAAGCTAGTAAGGGAAAGACGGAAAACAGAAAAAAATTACGATAAATTTAAGTGCCGGGAGGTATTTTTCTCAAAGTATTCCAAAGGAGTGTAGCCATGTATAGAAGTGAAATGTGGATGACAAACACTTTGGACAAGAACGGAAGAGAAGCTTTTGAGTGTGGTGCTTAAAAAGACTGCTGAATATTATCATGGGTAGATCACGTCAATAATGAGGAGGTACTGAAAATAATTGGGGAGAAAAGAAGGTACCGGTTGATAGGAGACATTCTGAGACCTCAAGGGATCACAGTTCAGCATCGGAGGTAGGTAGGGCTAAAATTTGTATAGGGATGTGGATGCAATAAGCAGACTGAAAAGGATGTAGTTTGCAGTAGTTATTCGGAGATGAAGAGGCTTGCATAGCATAGAGTATCATGGAGAGCTACATCAGACCAGTCTTTGGACTGAAAAGCACAACAACAACAAACCAGTCAACATTTCTTCTCACGTACGACTTTTCTACATAGTCCCCACCACTTTGCACAGCGTTCTGTGGGAGCATGTATTCCATATTTGCCGGCCAGTGTGGCCGAGCGGTTCTAGGCACTTCAGTCTGGAACCGCGCGACCGCTACGGTCGCAGGTTCGAATCCTGCCTCGGGCATAGATGTGTGTGATGTCCTTATGGTAGTTAGGTTTAAGTAGTTCTAAGTTCTAGGGGACTGATGACCTCAGATGTTAAGTCCCATAGTGCTCAGAGCCATTTGAACCATTTGAACCATTCCATATTTGCAAAACTTTCTGTCATGTGCTGGCAGTCTTTTATTTATCGTATGAATCAATCACTCATCAGCTTGATATATTTTAATTTTTCAATTTTAATCTAATACTTATATAGGTGTTGTATTTCATACTAGAATGTCGTGTTCCCAGTTTGGCACAGCTTTGCCATGGGAAACACGAAAGAGGCCGAAGATAGGGTGACCTGTACAGCAGCTGAATAATATTATGGAAGCACCGTCTGAAATGCACACTTCATGCAAATGCAGATGCTAGAAAGCCTGTGTTCCGTACAGTGGTTGGATAATATTGTGGAAACAACTGTGGAAATGCATGCTTCAACACAAATGCAGATGCTAGCCAGCTGTGTCCCATACAGCGGTTGGATAATATTACGGAAACAAAGGCAGAAATTCACACTTCAACACAAATGCAGATGCTAGGCAGCCTGTGTCCAGTACAGCAGTTGGAAAATATTAAGGAAACAAAGGCAGAAATGCACGCTTCATCAGAAATGCAGATGCTAGCCAGCCTGTGTCCCATACAGCGGCTGGACAATATTATGGAAACAAAGGCAGAAATGCACATTTCAACACAAATGCAGATGCTAGCCAGCCTGTGTCTCATACAGCAGTTGGATAATATTACGGAAACACTGGCAGAAATGCACATTTCAACACAAATGCAGATGCTAGGCAGCCTGTGTCCTACACAGCGGTTGGATAATATTACAGAAATACTGGCAGAAATGCACACTTCAATGCAAATGCAGATGCTAGGTAGCCTGTGTCCTACACAGCGGTTGGATAATATTACAGAAATACTGGCAGAAATGCACACTTCAATGCAAATGCAGATGCTAGGCAGCCTGTCTCTCATACAGCAGTTGGATAATATTACAGAAACACCGGCAGAAATGCTCGCTTCAACACAAATGTAGATGCTATTCCTGTGCATTGTGCTGTTGTATTTTACCATGAACGTCATCTATGCGGTGAGCTCAATAAGTTGAAAGTTTCAGTTGGGGCCGTAACGGTGTCTTTTGTGGTAGTACATCATGTCGCTTCTAAGTGAATTCGAAAGTAGGTTAATTGTTTGTGCTCGAATTGTGGCTGATTCCATAACCGAGGTAGCACATGTGTGGTATTTCACGAGGCACGGAATCGAAGATATACACCACACATAGGCGAACTATCGTACGTTTAGTCACGAATGCGAACTGAAGTGTATGTTGAGTGATCGTGACAGATGGTCACTGAAGAGGATACTGGCGAAAATTAAAAGGACGGCAGCTGCAAAATTCTCTGCATAACTGAATGTCGTACTCACGAAACCAGTCAGTACAAAAACAACTCGACGGGAACTCATAAACTCGGAAGTGCGGGGTGAGCTGTAATTCCAAGAACTCTCATGAGTTAGTAACAGGACAGCATGGTACCCAAGGAATCGAACATGGACTGTTGAAGCAAAGGAAGAAAGTCATTCGGTTGGAAGAGTCTCGTTTAACACTATTTACAACTTATGGCTGAGTTTACTCTCTGTGAGTGAAACACAGCAGGGATTCGGAGATGGTCCGGACAGCCATATTGAGGTGTCTTGAGCATTCGGCCCGCCTCTCCTGTGACAAAGTCTTCATCTCAGAGTAGCACTTGCAACCTACTTCCTAAATTACACTCCTGGAAATGGAAAAAAGAACACATTGACACCGGTGTGTCAGACCCACCATACTTGCTCCGGACATTGCGAGAGGGCTGTACAAGCAATGATCACACGCACGGCACAGCGGACACACCAGGAACCGCGGTGTTGGCCGTCGAATGGCGCTAGCTGCGCAGCATTTGTGCACCGCCGCCGTCAGTGTCAGCCAGTTTGCCGTGGCATACGGAGCTCCATCGCAGTCTTTAACACTGGTAGCATGCCGCGACAGCGTGGACGTGAACCGTATGTGCAGTTGACTGACTTTGAGCGAGGGCGTATAGTGGGCATGCGGGAGGCCGGGTGGACGTACCGCCGAATTGCTCAACACGTGGGGCGTGAGGTCTCCACAGTACATCGATGTTGTCGCCAGTGGTCGGCGGAAGGTGCACGTGCCCGTCGACCTGGGACCGGACCGCAGCGACGCACGGATGCACGCCAAGACCGTAGGATCCTACGCAGTGTCGTAGGGGACCGCACCGCCACTTCCCAGTAAATTAGGGACACTGTTGTTCCTGGGGTATCGGCGAGGACCATTCGCAACCGTCTCCATGAAGCTGGGCTACGGTCCCGCACACTGTTAGGCCGTCTTCCGCTCACGCCCCAACATCGTGCAGCCCGCCTCCAGTGGTGTCGCGACAGGCGTGAATGGAGGGACGAATGGAGACGTGGCGTCTTCAGCGATGAGAGTCGCTTCTGCCTTGGTGCCAATGATGGTCGTATGCGTGTTTGGCGCCGTGCAGGTGAGCGCCACAATCAGGACTGCATACGACCGAGGCACACAGTGCCAACACCCGGCATCATGGTGTGGGGAGCGACTCCTACACTGGCCGTACACCACTGGTGATCGTCGAGGGGACACTGAATAGTGCACGGTACATCCAAACCGTCATCGAACCCATCGTTCTACCATTCCTAGACCGGCAAGGGAACTTGCTGTTCCAACAGGACACTGCACGTCCGCATGTATCCCGTGCCACCCAACGTGCTCTAGAAGGTGTAAGTCAACTACCCTGGCCAGCAAGATCTCCGGATCTCTCCCACATTGAGCATGTTTGGGACTGGATGAAGCGTCGTCTCACGCGGTCTGCACGTCCAGCACGAACGCTGGTCCAACTGAGGCGCCAGGTGGAAATGGCATGGCAAGCCGTTCCACAGGACTACATCCAGCATCTCTACGATCGTCTCCATGGGAGAATAGCAGCCTGCATTGCTGCGAAAGGTGGATATACACTGTACTAGTGCCGACATTGTGCATGCTCTGTTGCCTGTGTCTATGTGCCTGTGGTTCTGTCAGTGTGATCATGTGATGTATCTGACCCCAGGAATGTGTCAATGAAGTTTCCCCTTCCTGGGACAATGAATTCACGGTGTTCTTATTTCAATTTCCAGGAGTGCATTTGCTGCATATATTCAAATCACAGTCTTCCTCTACTCGCTCTCGTACTGTGGAGGTTATTCCTTCATGTCTTGACACACGTCAGCCTGTCCCTTCCTCTTTTCAGTGTTTTCCATATGTTCCTTTGCTCTCCGATTCTACGCAGAATCTCCTTGTTCCATAGCTTATCAGTCCATCTAATTTTCAACATACGTTTGTAATACCACATCTCAATTCTCTTCTTTTCCGGATTTCCCACAGTTCATGTTTCACTACCATACAATGTGTATGGTGCAATATTTTGGTTTACTTGTTGTAGGATTGAAGACAACTGTGTAAGTTGAAATAACATGTTTAATGTCGCAATATTAGCACAAAAATACACGGTTTTACACAGTTTTCAATGTGACAACAGAACATAGTTGTCAGGATAAAGCATCTCGTCAACATCAAAAAGTGAAATAATCCTAAACACAACAATATTAAATATTAACTCTCAGAAGGTTAAATTGTTCTAAACATGACAATATCAAAGTTTAACTAGAAGTTTCTTTACAAAATTGTTCCTACACTTACGTTATGATGTTGGTCAGTACTACGAAAACGTTCCAATTCCGGTTCAAAGATCAGTACTATTTTTAGGATGACCAGCAAGTCTACGGTGGATGGTTAGTTATGTGACAAATTGATGAAAAGATTACCCAAGGACGCTCGAGTTTACAGTGGACGCAAGCTAGTGAACCAAGAAGTTTATGCCTCTGCACACGGTATTTACTTTAAGCCGCGATGAGTTGCCATCTGCTAGGCCGCTCTCTTCCGCTGAAATTCCTATAAAACTAATCACGCCTTTGCTGAATTTTCCAGCAGGAACTTTCCCTATGTTTCTCGTTATGCGAGAGAACGTATACTCATCCCTAGTCTCAGAATGTGGAGATGTACATGCACATGGTTGGAGCAGCGTGCATATTATATTGCCGTCTTAGTTCTCACAATAACAATTAACTAAGTGGCTGGTTCATTTCTCCACCGGACGGTCTAAGACGTTGCAGTCATGGACTGTGCGGCTGGTCCCGGCGGAGGTTTGAGTCCTCCATCAGGCATGGGTATGTGTGTTTGTCGTTAGGATAATTTAGGTTAAGTAGTGTGTAAGCTTAGGGACTGATGACCTTAGCAGTTGAGTCCCATAAGATTTCACACACATTTGAACATTTTTCTCATCTCTCCACAGTTGGGGCTAAACAATGCTACAGCTAATTTCTAGAATGAGATTTTCACTCTGCAGCGGAGTGTGCGCTGATATGAAACTTCCTGGCAGATTAAAACTGTGTGCCCGACGAGACTCGAGCTCGGGACCTTTGCCTTTCGCGGGCAAGTGCTCTACCAACTGAGCTACCGAAGCACGACTCACGCCCCGTACTCACAGCTTTACTTCTGCCAGTACCTCGTCTCCTACCTTCCAAACTTTACAGAAGCTCTCCTGCGAAACAGGAGACGAGGTACTGGCAGAAGTAAAGCTGTGAGTACCGGGCGTGAGTCGTGCTTCGGTAGCTTAGTTGGTAGAGCACTTGCCCGCGAAAGGCAAAGGTCCCGAGTTCGAGTCTCGGTCGGGCACACAGTTTTAATCTGCCAGGAAGTTTCAGCTAATTTCTAGTTGGATATCAGCCACTGTGAACCCTGTGTTTACACAAATTACTCCCCTGTGTCGTACAGAGCGTTAGGCAATCCGTTTTGCACTTGACGCCAGTTCAGAGTAGATTCCCCCAAAATTTCCGTCTTGTCTTACTCATAGCCGAACTGTCTCCCCATTTGGGTTCATTTGTTCTTCACGTAACGGCTTTTTTCACCAATAGAGGAGTTCCTCCTATTATGTTGAAACTCTCTCTACCAGTCAGAAGGTCCCTACCACATAAAACTGCGTCGAAGCTTCGGCTCTTTTCTCCTTCCCAGCGCCTTTTCGCCAATCGGACATTTTTTGCCTGTTCCAGATGCCTAAATGCTTACATTGACTCTCTCATGTGTATAGTACTTGCTGGACACGTGATCGAAAATGTGTCACTGGTTTTGTTCTCATCCCTTTGGAATTCCGAAACAGAGTTTTTAAAAGCTTTCTTTCCGGTCCTCGCTAAGATGGGCTGTTATACTCGCTCTCCCCATCTGAGTCACCTGGTCGGTCGTTGACCTTTCGCCTGGGACTCCCCTTTAAGTGGTTTCCATGGTACCCCCTGTAGCACGGCCTTGCCTCTGCTCACCCCTCTGAAATTCCAAACTAAAACGCCTCTCGCTGCTTGTTGCACCTTCTGCTCATAGACATGCGCTATATAGGAACAGTGTGTGAATTACCGTTGATTGAGTGTCATCCCTGTTTTGCATTACATACTGATAGGCAAATTTGCTCATAACCGCTGAATTAAGTTAGGTGTCATATTCACCTTCCTGTTGTGATGTATAAAGCTCTCATGTAAGGTGCAAATCTGACCTTTATTTATTCTGCCACCTGACAAATGCTGTGCTCCAAACATACATTCTCAGAAATTTCTTCCTCAAATTAAGGCGTATGTTTTAGGATATCGGCCATTATCCGATCGGTCCCACTTTCAAGTAGGGTTCGCACGCCACCAGTTACACCGCTGCATTTCCTACAGCCACCACCGAGGCAGGAGGGCGCTGCCACGAACTATTACGCTGCTACCAATGTAATGCAAGCATCCCCTCTCCGGAGCTCCAGCGACAGGTGTGCTTAAGTTCGAGAACTAATGCACTGATTTATTTTGTGTGTTTTCCAGTTGAACAACATTCCCAGATTTTCATAGTGGCCAGGGCTCATCATCTTCTGAATATACATTGTATTGAAGAGTGGCAGATTTACAGATCTTTTGTAGGGGTATATATTTCTACATTTACTGGTACCAACTGACGCTGCTAATACAGGAACAAAGTTATGTCTTATTTTTGCTGTTTGATACGAGATGCAGAATAAATTAATATCTGAATTCTCTGTTCATGAATGGCATCTTTTCTTGGCCCCTGTATCCACTAAAGGACCACACAACTTGCAAAGGACAACGTGTTTGATACTAGCAGACTTTTTTTTTGACCTGGATTGGCCTCTTTGTCACTGCTAATTTGCTTTTAATGTCCTTGTTGCCCTGTCCGTCACTGGTTATTTTGCAGCCTTAGTAGCAGAATTCCTTAACTTTATCATGTTCCTTAACTTCGTGATCACCAATTGTGAGGTTAAGGTTTCCATTGTTCTCATTTCTGCTGCTTCGCATTGTTTTCGTCTTTCTTCGATTTACACTCAATTCATACTCTGTACTCATTAGACTGTTCATTCTATTCAGCACATCATGTAATTCTTCTTCACTTCCACTGAGGATAGCGATGTCATCAGGAAATCTGATCATTGATATTATTCCACCGTCAATTTTATTTCCACTCTTGAACCTACGTTTTATTTCCATCATTGCTTCTTTGATGAACAGATTGAACAGTAGGGGCGATAGACTACATCCCTGGCTTACACCCTTTTTAATTCGTGCACTCTTATTACTCCCTCTTGACTCTAGTACGTATTGTAAATTACCTGTCTCTCTCCCTGTACTTTACCTCTATTTTCATCAGAATTTCGAACATATTTCACCATCTGACACTGTCGAACGCATTTCTCAAGTCGACAAATCCTATGAACATGTTCTGATTTTTCTTTATGATAGTCTTGCTTCCATTATCAATCGCAACGTCAGAATTGTCTGTCTCCTGCCTTTACCTTTCCTAAAACCAAACGATCGTCCTCTATTACATCCTCAGTTTGATTTTCCATTCTTCTGTATATTCTTGTACTTCTACAAACTGCACCAAGTTTGTGTTCAGGACAACCGTAGCTGTGGAACTACACCTTGAGCAAGCAAAACGCAAACAGTTACGTGCACTTACTTTTAAGGGCTTCTCTTCAGAAGTTGCTCTGTATTCCCTTTCGCCAGCTTTCACGATATTGGCAATATTTCTCTTCCAGATCTCTTTCCTTCATTGTTGCAATTATTCCTGGTCTCCACGCTTATCTCGGCCGTGCACAGGTCATCCTTCCTGGCGGAGACCATTCCAGGATTGCTTTCACCGTCGTCCTTGTTCCATTCGCCGTGCGTGGCCATAGCATTTAAGAACTCTATTCTCAGTTCTTTGCACGATTGGGTGTTCCATATCCATTATCTCCCTAATTTCCTCATTTCTTCCCCATTCTCTTCTGTTTATCCTGGCTGCCTCCTTATTCCATCCATCTCTACTACCTGTACTCTGCTTCTCTACCACTTCCCCAAGGTCCATCTTTCTGCTTCATAAATTTGCATACTTTCAGCTACGTTTGCAGAATTCTTCGTTTCTTCTGATATTGCCCGGCTCCACAGAACTCCAATTAGCGTTTCAATTGTTCCTCTTGCCTGCTGGATCCTTCGTTCCATAACTGCTTCACAGCTTCACAGAGGATCGATTATCGATTATCGTATCTAAACTGCTTTACAGCTTTAATAGTTTCTTCCGGAGTACTGTATCCCTTCCACCTTCTCCCACTATTTGATAATCTGTAGAGCTCGTAGTTACTCTAAGGCCTCCTCATTCAAAAGCTCCCATTAACTTCTTTAACATAAATGTGACATCCTCTCTGCTTTGTGCTATCAGTACATGGTCATAATGAGTAGATACTCAACTGTGTGTTCTTCACAGTTCGATTCCTCTGCCTCTTAATGTTGCTTGCAGCGTTGATTCCCACCACGTGCTATCGCTTGATTACTAGCGATTCAAAGGGGGGCGCTGTGTGCTCCGCGCGAAGCGATTCCCGGTTGCAAGCGCAGCAGGGGGTGAGCGGGAAGGCGGGAATAGCGAGTGGTCGCGAGTAGTGCGACAGTTGCTGACGCTCTATGCCTGGTGTGGACGTGGCTCTATAACGTTACTGGCTTCAGGTCTGAATAGATGTCTCTGATTCAAGCCGTTATGGAATTATCAGTTCTATGTTGCCGGTATGGAAGCAGAACTGTGTCTAGGAACCGGTAGCCATTCGTCGGAGTGTCCATCAATCAAAGTAAGACCTATCATACACCTTTATTCAGCGGTGTGCCGAAAGGGCACGCTCTTAAATCACGCAGGCTTGCTTAGGTCTGAAACAGGATACGTAATGAATGGTATAAAGAAAAGTACGTAGCTGCTGGAATACTTAACTTTAATCCATCATTTGTATACAGCATTCTTGATGATACAAGTGAGACTCTCTCTAGAAATGGTTAATGGCGCCTTGCTATGTCGTAGCCATGGACTTAGCTGAAGGCTATTCTAACTGTCTCTCGGCAAATGAGAGAAAGGCTTCGTCAGTGTAGTCGCTAGCAAAGTCTTCCGTACAACTGGGGCGAGTGTTAATCAGTCTCACAAGACCTGCCGTGTGGTGGCGCTCGGTCTGCAATTACTGACAGTGGCGACACGCGGGTCCGACATGTACTAATGGACCGCTGCCGATTTAAAGCTACCACCTAGCAAGTGTGGTGTCTGGCGGTGACACCACAGTTCACATTCGCATTCCGCTAAAACGGTGATTCAGTAACCAGGCCATATTGCTGAGGTTATTCGTGGTGACTACTGTTGACTCTTCCTATCAGACGCTTTAGTATTCTCTTCCTTTTTTTCCGCTGTGCGCTGTTGGGTTCATTTCAGTGTTAATATTCAGCCCATTGTATCAGAAATGAATCCTTCTTGTCTTGTGGTTGAGTCATGGTTTGGTGAATCGATAACCAGGACGTCCCATACCACTCACGACGCATTTCAAGAGGCCAACATAAATGTGACTTAAGTTTGCGTTTGTGTAACTTGTTTATCCAGATTTCAATGAGATCTTAGTTAATTAGTTAAATAACTATTTTATACTTCAATTTATGTAAAATTTGTCCCGGAAGTCATTCGACGGAATTGGCATAGGGCTAGGAAGAACATCCAACTCGCACACCGGAGACAGGTTCAGCGATACAATAAAGGTCGTCGCAAATTCCGAGTCAAGGTTTGCGATCGCGCTTTTGTGATGAATTTTCGCGGCCGGGATAGCAGCGACGCAGTCATCTCCTGTAAGTTTGAGCCTTGGTAAAATTCGCTGTTTTTAAGAGCGCGCCGCAGCGCGTAGTGTAAAGCAGCCGCCTTTCGTTTCTGGCGGTGGCATCGCTGTGCCAATCGCAGCTTTGGTGGGAAAGGGGAAAAGTTGCCTGTTCACGTGCATTTAAGGGGCGCTATGAGCTCGGTAGTGGGTCAGTCTGTCAGGCGGAGTGAGGCTGGGTCAGTCTCTCGTCACCAGTTACTGGTCTGTCTCTCGTTCGCATTTGTGCGGCAGTTTGAGTCTGTCTGTCGTCGGAGTGCGAGTATGTCTGTCGTTTGGATCAAACATTAAGCCAAAAAATGAGAGTCTTGCCACTCCACCAGTAATAGAACTCAGCTAGTGGTCGCCCGGTCGGGGCTGAGTTCCTGCATCTGAGTCTGCACGTTAGGCCGCCTGTCTGCTCGAGTTGGTCGGTCAACGGTCATTGGCGGTTGGATCGGTCGGTTGGTCGATCGCGCACTGAGACACGAGATGAGTTGTCCGCCTTGAGCGTCGGCGCATGTGAGGTCCCCACCTGAGTCCAGTGGACCACGCCGTATAGAAAGGGGTAGTTGCTTCGCGGTTGACACGAGAGCAACAGGAGTGAAATCACGAAATCGGACTGGCCGGGGCGAGCTGCGACGCCGTGAGACGGGAGACCGGCGCGCCTTCCTGCGTCCGTTGAAACGGCTGGCAGCGGACGGTGCGGGAGAGCGTTGGGGGTGCTGCGCCAGGTCTTCGCCAGAAATCGCAGTTTATTAGAAGTTAAGTGATTGGAGATATGTTGTTTTATTTACATGTTAAATTCTACTTGTTTTCTTGGTGACGTCACCAGCCGCTTTGTTTTGGGGTCGTCCCACCATTCTTTTCCGTTTGCCCACGCGCCGGAAGGTGGTTATTGGTGAATTCGAAAATGGTTCAAATGGCTCTGAGCACTATGGGACTTAACTTCTGAGGTCATCAGTCCCCTAGAACTTAGAACTACTTAAACCTAACTAACCTGAGGACATCACACACACCCATGCCCGAGGCAGAATTCGAACCTGCGACCATAGCGTATTTGTGAATTTGGTGGTCCGTTTTTGCCTTGTGGAGTCTGGGAGGGTTAGAGCAATCTGCAGTTCAGGTTGTTCAGTATCCCCCTGTCAATGTGCCATACGTTAATAACTGCCTATGTCATGTTTGTCGGATTCGGTGTTAACGAATTTATAGAATTAAGGTGTAAAGGCCGAATTTCTGAAATATGTTTTTATCTTGCCTATCATCATGCGAGGCGGTATATGTGTAATGTAGAGCATGTTGTACATTTTATGTAAGTCTGAATTTCATGGGTTTTATTTACATAGTCATTTTTATGAAGTTGCCACCCTTCCACCGTAAGAGTCCTTCTAAAAACAAATTGCACTTTCGGTGGCAAATAATTTCTTATTGGCAGTGTTTGTATCATTTCCATCCCTCTTACGGGGTGCATAGTTAATGTGTTTGTGTTGTTAAAATTTTTAGTTTAAAGTAATCTGGTGTGTTGCAGATTTGCACCATTGTAGTCTTTCAGAGGTGAGCGGTCGTGACTACGGCCGTGTCAGAAGGGAGCGGCAAGCTTCTCAGCCCGAAGGCTCATACTGTCAATATTGTTGTTTCTGCCTCTAAATAAAATTGTACTTTTACATTTCGAGGGTGCTTTTCTGCTCATAAATTTTAAATTTCTTTTTGAAAAGGCTTTTATGAATAAAATTCCCCTTTGTTAAAGCTATTTTCATTTTCATCAGTTACTCCCTTGCAGCTACTTCCACTCTCACCTAGTGTGATTAAATGTGTTAATGTTCTTGATGAATCGCTAGTAAATAAATTCTTTAAGAAAAGATTTTGAAAGTAAATTCAGGGTTCAAAATTAATCCCTCGATTTCTGGGACCATGTGAGGTCACCCAAGTTTTGAATCCAATCAGCCTCTTGGTCTGAGATCTCGTTTTGGGTGAAGTGTCGAGGGTCCATGTATCTCAAGTTAAAAATGCTGCCTAGCCGTGAGTACCTAATTCCCCCCCTCCCGAGGGTCTTGGGGGTGGGGGGGAGGGCTTTTGGGTTTTAGTGGGGGAGGATGAGCCCAGCCGGATCGTATCGATTGATCGATCGGGTTGGCATGGTGTGATCTTTGGACTCGGCCGTTTGACGTGGTTTTTGGCCGCGCCGGGCGTGGGTGCTAGATAGGGGACAGCCGGAGAGCCACGCGGCGCGAGAGAATCGGAGGCGAGCGTGAATAGGCCGGGGCACGACGCAGAGGTTGTGGTGTGTTTGACACGTTTGCAAGACCGAACCTGGCTTGTAGTGTGGGAACTAGACCTGTCCACATTACCCGAATCGAGTCGTGCGGCCCTGATTTCGATCTGTAAAGGATTTCATAAAAGATATGTATGTTGTTGTGTACTGTGTGCGGCACCCTGTCCAGCTCGTCCGCTGGTGTAGCCGCCTCTGGTCTGGGTCCAGTGGGACCCCCTTCTACTACTTTAGTATGTCCGTGCCTATGGGACCTCACCTGTTTTCAAAAGGTGTCATGAAGGGGTGTATCTGTTGGTATTTTCTTCTGTGTTAAAAATTTTTTTGTGATATCCATTACTGGTTTAACTTTATCTCATTACTGTAGTCTCCTTTTGGGAGCTTTACTGTGTACAGAATTTAATTATGTTGCAAGTCACTTAATGCTTGATTAAAGATTAATGTTGTTGTTTGAATAGGGTGGTTGCCCGTGCTTGTAAGGATTTTGAATTTTCAAGATAAAATTTTATTTGGCCAAAGAAAAGTTAATAGAAGTGGTGCTGTTATAAACTTTGAATGTTGCTTATGTGGCCCGGCCCTCCCGCTCAACAGCAATTGCCTGATTAGGGTGGATTGACCACCACACACACCACTCTCTTGGTATTTTCTCTATCTGAACGGTGTGACTGAACAATTTACATATTTAGCCATTGGAGGGGGGCCCTTATTTCCACTTCCTTTCTCAGTAAGCCTATTACTTCATCCTCTAGTATAGATTCTGTATTAATGTCCAGCTTTTGTTATAGATAGATAGTTTCGTAGCTTAAAGCCACACTTTCAGTTGGCTTTCTGAATACAAAAAGGGAGAATATCGACCAAAAACTGCATGTTATCTCAATGCCAAGTGACGTAAATAACAAATAAATATGCACAAAAATTACGTTAAATGAGACCCAAATGTGGGGATGGATAGAAGACCCAACATCCACTGTCCAAATAATAGTGATATGCCAGGTGAGCCTACTGTCAAATTGTATATAGGTCGAATGGTCTCATCAACATCCCCCAAAATGGAGCTGGTACCTATAACGAAATCGGACACAGTGTAAAAAATGGGTCAGATGTGAGTAAGAGTCGCGTACTGTTGGCTCGGTACAAACTCATTTACGTACGTAGACAGTTCATCCATTCCGGGAAACGAGAATAACGAATTTTTTGCCGACGTCGAGCTGCTACATTCCCATAAATTATCTGAAATAAAACGAGAAATTAAATGTTCGTCCAGTCTCTAGAGAGTCCTAACTACTAAAGCTTGGGAAATCTCCTCGAAACAGAGATGGGAGACTTTATTTACCATGAGAGGACACAAAATGTTGATCCTCTTGGTAAGGTAATTACTCTGTGCTGTACACTTAATGGGTTCACAATTAAGTACAGCTATGGTTTTCTCATATTTTTGAGATACGTTGTACAGGAAATGCAAGCCTGTGACTAATTTGCGACCTGACTAGCAAGGAAATTACTCGTATATGGTGGTGATCTCGATTCTTGTCCCTTTTTCTTATTACTGTTGCCAGGTTTCCGAAGCTGCCATTTACGGATGGTTAAATATTAGCATCTAGTCGGCAGCAGTGTCATTAGAGACAGAGACAAAACTCTACATCAGCTGGAAAACCATGGGAAAAGGAATCACCTGTAAACTTATTGTGGTAAATACTCAACAATCGACTCAAGTGATATAGGAAAACCACAGAAACCTCAGATTGGGCAGATGAAACTTACAGCCGTGCTCCTTCCGAATACACAGCCGGCACCTGTACCAGTTGGCCATCTCGGTCAGAGTATTGACTTATATGTCTACAGCCTATTGCATTGTTGCAAACAGACGGAAAAACTAGAAAATATATGCATTTTAATTGATAACCCACATCGTGTTTTTTTTTCTTTCTTTCTTAGATTTCAGTCCCCCCCTCAGGCTGGCAGCAGCGTAATATGCTGCTCTACAGCCTACAGGAAAATTAAAAAACATTATGAAAATATAAACAAACAAGAAAAATAAGCGATAAAACGGTGACATTGTAAAAAAACTGTAAAATGGCAGAAGGTTGTGGACTTTAAATTTTAAATAATAAAAACACTCGGTGACAATGCGAATGAAGATACACAAGAAGGAGACAGTCACAATTAAAAAACACAGCGACAGTCTGGTTTCTGTTCACACAAGAAAAAAAACACAACTAGCGACAGTATGGTGGCTGTTCACAACACTGACAGGGGTGCACAACACGGAACACTCACTTATAACAACACTACACAAGTGACACGGAGGCAGATGGGGGGGGGGGGCGGACTTATGAGGGGGAAAATGGGGCGAGGAGAGAAAATCAAAAAGGGGGAGCTAATGGAGGGAGGGGACATAGAAAAGGGGGGACTGGGTGGACGCGAGAAGGAAAAGTAGGGAAGGGGAGAGCAAAAAGGACTCGGGGGAGAGAAGGGAGGCAAAGAGAGGGTAGGTGGGGGAAAAAACATGGAAGGGGGGGGGGAAGAGTGAGCCCAAGGAAAGTACAGAGGGGGAGGTGTGGATCAGAGTTAATAGAAGGGATAAATGGAGGGAGAGTGGGCATCATCCGGGAGGGGGAGTCAACGGAAGCCACCTTGGGAAAGGAGATGAAGGGCGTAGAGGTGAATGGTAGGAGGGACACAACGGTGAAGGCGCAACAGAGGGTGGGGGTTGGAGAGGAGAGGAGCAACCAGAGGATGAGGGGGATCAAGGCGGCAGGAGGTGTAGGGGACGTGGATATAATCCAGGAAAAGGAGCAGATGGGGAAAGGAATCAGGTCGTAGAGGATCTGCGTGCCCATGTCGTGCAGGTAGGTCAATAAATATTTTTAGGTAAACTTTTTATTGAGAAAAAAAATTGGCAAGTAGCATCGCTTCTCAACATGTCCCTCATCCTCTATGCATTTGGTCCATCTCTTGAGAAGCTGTCTAGCTCCGCCTTGGAAGAAGCTTTGTGGTATCATGTGCCTCCAGTCTTGTACTATCTCCACAATCCCATCATTGGATGGAAACTTGGATTCATGCACGTGCTCCTCCATCGTACTAAAAAGACAATTAATCACTTGGAGCGCGATTAGTACTGTACAGTGGATTCTTCATCAGTTCAAAACGTAATGTTTTTCATGGTCTGGATTATTTTACCAGATGGACAAGGGTAGGCAATATCCTGAAGTAAAATCGTAAGTTTAGCAATCTTCTGTAACCTACCCGTTTTTCTTTCGGGTTTTAGAGCTTGCAGCAGGTCACAGTAATTCTCATCTTAACTGTACGACTGGAACTCCCACATCCCAGAACAATATCAACTTTCATGCGGAAATTTGGCTTTTCAACTCTTTCTTCTGCATGCAAAGGTTCATACTGATGGACCCAAGTCTTTCGAAAGAAAATTATTCGCATGGCATAATGTCCCCTTCCTCTTCAAACGCCTTCATTATGAATTAGACGTTTCCAGATGTTGCTGTTATGGTTTGTCAGTTGACGTGGTACACCTTAAAGCATGAATTCTGCGGTCGTTGGACCACTGAAAATACTGAACCATGGCTAATGTTTAACTCATGCACAATACCATTGATTCTGTCACGACGATCATCACGAATAATTCACTCCTTTATCTAGATGTTGCTGTTGATTTTCGATGGCCTACCCGAACGCTCTTAGTGGCAGACAAATACACGTCCTCTTTTCAAGCGATTTATCGAATCGTAATTATTTCACTATATAAGACAGCTGTCACACATACCGTAGTTACATTCGGTGAATAATCTCCGCTACTTTAGCGCTATTCACTGAAGCAACGCAAGTCTAAAGTAATAACAGTGGGGTTATATTATGTCATTCTTGAGTCAATGGTATTAACGTTGTAAGTAGGCTGTTTAGGTTTTTATGTTGGTAACGTCACGTAGCGCTCTGTTTGAAAATCACTGACTATGCTGTGTGCAGTCTGTGGCTGGTTTGCATTGTTGGAATATTCTAGTGTTGGGCAATTGGATGTGAACAGCGCATAGCAGTGGTGGATGTGGCGAGAGAGATGGCAGAGTTTTAAGAGCGGACGTTCTGGACATGTGTCCGCCAGAAAGAGTAAATTTGTAATACTGGATATCATATATATATATATATATATATATATATATATATATATATATATATATATATATATATATATATGCTCACTGTGCCTGTCAGTAGTTAGTGCCTTCAGTAGTTAGAATCTTTTATTCAGCTGGCAGTATTGGTGCACGTTGTATTGCAGTAGTTCGAGTAACGAAGGTTTTTGTAAGGTAAGTGATTCATGAAACGTATAGGTTATTGTTAGTCAGGGCCATTCTTTTGTAGGGATTTTTGAAAGTCAGATTGCGTTGCGCTAAAAATAATATGTGTCAGTTTAAGCACAGTCATTTATAATTTTTCTAAGGGGACGTTTCAACGTACCTGTTTTAAGCAAAATATGTGTTCCTAACTAAGAACTTGGAGTAGTCAGGCCTGTATCATTTGCAACAACGTTTGGGGAACTTCTTGCTTACAAAGCAATGACCTTCGACTATGCGTCAAACTGAGCAGTAAAAGACGTAATTTCGGTAATTTCAAGCAATAACTGCAATTCTTATTGCTAATTATTGTCCAGTTCTTTCGTGAACCATAACCACTGGAACTGTTACACACTTCTCATTGATGAATACTAATAGCAGGCTCACCTTCAATGGCTTTTCGAAGTCTGCAAAACCGTAGCCTCGAAGGATACAGGAAGTTTCCGAAGTTCGCACTCTGGTCGGAGCTGATATTCAGGCAGGGCCGGCGCAAAGCCCCCAGGTTACGCCGGCTTCCAAGGGTAGTCTAAGACCCTGCCTCCTAACACAGCCTTGCGGTTTCACAGTTTCACAGACGCTCTCGGCAAGGCTACTTGCGAAACTTAGCTCACCGTTCTCAGTTCTGAAATTGACTCGGAGCGCGTAAATCTGAATACCTGATTTCACTTCTACGCTTACATTAACAAACCAAATACTGAAGCACAAATGCAATATTTTAAAACGATTTTAGTTATTGTGTGACTGTGGAAGGTCTCATTCCTTCACAGTTTGTATAGTTAGTAAGTGTACAATAAAACTATCCAAATCTATATGTTTGCGGTATGCGCCCATAGTGTGGTCTTCTATTGCATTTTGCTCTGAAAACATAACACATACAGGGGCGTTTAACTTGAGACAACTAAATATCTCGAAAACGTCGCATCGTACGTAAAACTGTTGTAGGTGTAAAGTTAATATTAGTAAAGGGGCAGCCGGCCTCGGTGGCCATGCGGTTCTAGGCGCTGTAGTCCGGAACCGCGCGACTGCTACGGTCGCAGGTTCGAATCCTGCCTCGGGCTTGGATGCGTGTGATGTCCTTAGGTTAGTTAGGTTTAAGTAGTTCTAAGTTCTAGGCGACTGATGACCTCAGAAGTTAAGTCGCATAGTGCTCAGAGCCATTTGAACTTACGAGCTTTTTTGACATCCATGCACGACTCACCGTACACTTCCGTCAATTGGCGATGGATTTCAATCGACGCAGTGCCCCTTGCGTCCAAAAACCGAATAACAGCGCGCAATTCGCACTTGGCGGTAACATCCAACGGGAGCTCCATTCTCAACGGCTGCCAAGCCAAGACTGAGCGCCTCAGCGCGGCGTGCGCATGTTTACACACAGCGCGTGAAGCACTCTCAATAACAGTGCGACCAACTGCCACGCAAACAGAATTCTGTACTTATATAAAAAATAGGAAACCTTACTTTTGGGATTACTGTCGTAATTGCTTCTATACTACCAGTTTGTGGTGTTTAGTAGATAAGTACATCATAAAGGCAATCCTTTTGAACGTTATTCCGAATACTATAGCTTCCCGCTTCATCACTTAGAATCACAGGAAGCAGAATTACATTTTACAGAGAACCCTACGGCGCTGATGTGCGCCTGCGAGGGACATAAACTTCCAAAGCTTCTCGGCAAAACAGGTAGAGGGAATATTTTACGACGACTCACTAAGACAATCCAAGGATAGATTGTCTTATTCTCTGTAAACACGGGTGAAAAAATGAGGCCAGTCATTCTGTACGTCTACGGAGTCACTGGCTAAACTGACTCATTTCTGGAAGTTTAGTACAAGTTCGGGAGGGGGTTCTTTCAAACTAGCCACATCCTAACCACACCTCCTGTATGGGCATGGTCAACTTTGTACTTTCAAATGGAAACCCCTGATTTTTATTGCATATTCTGATTCTGCACCATTCTACACATGTTTTCCAATGGTGTAGATGGCTTAATGGCACTGTAATCGACACATAGCAAATCAAGTTGTTAGTAGGCTGTTTAGGTTTTTATGTTGGTAACGCTACGTAGTGCTCTGTATGAAAATCACTCATTGTGCTGTGTGCAATCTGTGGCTGGTTGGACTCATTGTTGGAATATTCGCTTGTGTAGTGTTGGGCAGTTGGATGTGAACAGTGCGTAGCGCTGGGGAGTTGGAGGTGAGGTGCCAGCAGTGGTGGATGTGGGGAGAGAGATGGCGGAGTTTTGAGCGGGCGATCATATATTTTTTTGGTTATCAGTCTACTGTCTGGTTTGATGCGGCCCGCCACGAATTCCTTTCCTGTGCTAACCTCTTCATCTCAGAGTAGCACTTGCAACCTACGTCCACAATTATTTGCTTGACGTATTCCAATCTCTGTCTTCCTCTACAATTTTTGCCCTCTACAGCTCCCTCTAGTACCATGGAAGCCATTCCCTCATGTCTTAGCAGATGTCCTATCATCCTGTCCCTTCTCCTTATCAGTGTTTTCCACATATTCCTTTCCACTCCGATTCTGCGTAGAACCTCCTCATTCCTTACCTTATCAGTCCACCTAATTTTCAACATTCGTCTATAGCACCACATCTCAAATGCTTCGATTCTCTTCTGTTCCGGGTTTCCCACAGCCCATGTTTCACTACCATACAATGCTGTACTCCAGACGTACATCCCCAGAAATTTCTTCCTTAAATTAAGGTCGGTATTTCATATTAGTAGACTTCTCTTGGCCAGAAATGCCTTTTTTGCCATAGCGAGTCTGCTTTTGATGTCCTCCTTGCTCCGTCCGTCATTGGTTATTTTACTGCCTAGGTAGCAGAATTCCTTAACTTCATTGACTTCGTGACCATCAATCCTGATGTTAAGTTTCTCGCTGTTCTCATTTCTACTACTTCTCATTAACTTCGTCTTTCTCCGATTTACTCTCAAATCATACTGTGTACTCATTATACTGTTCATTCCGTTCAGCACAGCATTTAATTCTTCTTCACTTTCACTCAGGATAGCAATGTCATCAGCGAATCGTATCATTGATATCCTTTCACCTTGTATTTTAATTCCACTCCTGAACCTTTCTTTTATTTCCGTCATTGCTTCCTCGATGTACAGTTTGAAGAGTAGGGGCGAAAGGCTACAGCCTTGTCTTACACCCTTCTTAATACGAGCACCTCGTTCTTGATCGTCCACTCTTATTATTCCCTCTTGGTTGTTGTACATATTGTATATGACCCGTCTCTCCCTATTGCTTACCCCTACTTTTTTCAGAATCTCGAACAGCTTGCACCATTTTATATTGTCGAACGGTTTTTCCAGGTACGACAAATCCTATGAAAGTGTCTTGATTTTTCTTTAGCCTTGCTTCCATTATTAGCCGTAACGTCAGAATTGCCTCTCTCGTCCCTTTACTTTTCCTAAAGCCAAACTGATGGTCACCTAGCGCATTCTCAATTTTCTTTTCCATTCTTCTGTATATTATTCTTGTAAGCAGCTTCGATGCATGAGCTGTTAAGCTGATTGTGCGATAATTCTCGCACTTGCCAGCTCTTGCCGTCTTCGGACTTGTGTGGACGATGCTTTTCCGCAAGTCAGATGGTATATCGCCAGACTCATATATTTTACACACCAACGTGAATAGTCGTTTTGTTGCCACTTCCCCCAATGATTTTAGAAATTCTGATGGAATGTTATCTATCACTTCTGCCTTATTTGACCGTAAGTCCTCCAAAGTTCTTTTGAATTCCGATTCTAATACTGGATCCCCTATCTCTTCTAAATCGACTCCTGTTTCTTCTATCACATCAGACATATCTTCACCCTCATAGAGGCTTTCAATGTATTCTTTCCACCTATCTGCTCTCTCCTCTGCATTTAACAGTGGAATTCCCGTTGCACGCTTAATGTTACCACTGTTGATTTTAATGCCACCAAAAGTTGTTTTGACTTTCCTGTATGCTGAGTCTGTCCTTCCGACATTCATATCTTTTTCGATGTCTTCACATTTTCCCTGCAGCCATTTCGTCTTAGCTTCCCTGCACTTCCTATTTATTTCATTCCTCAGCGACTTGTATTTCTGTATTCCTGATTTTCCCGGAACACGTTTGTACTTCTTACTTTCATCAATCAACTGAAGTATTTCTTTCGTTACCCATGGTTTCTTCGCAGCTACCTTCTTTGTACCTATGTTTTCCTTCCCAACTTCTGTGATGGCCCTTTTTAGAGATGTCCATTCCTCTTCAACTGTACTGCCTACTGCGCTATTCCTTATTGCTGTATCTATAGCGTTATAGAACTTCAAACGAATCTCGTCATTCCTTAGCACTTCCGTATCCCACTTCTTTGCATATTGATTCTTTCTGACTAATGTCTTGAACTTCAGCCTACTCTTCATCACTACTATATTGTGATCTGAGTCTATATCTGCTCCTGGGTACGCCTTACAATCCAGTATTTGATTTCGGAATCTCTGTCTGACCATGATGTAATCTAATTGAAATCTTCCCGTATCTCCCGGCCTTTTCCAAGTATACCTCCTCCTCTTGTGATTCTTGAACAGGGTATTCGCTATTACTAGCCGAAACTTGTTACAGAACTTAATTAGTCTTTCTCCTCTTTCATTCCTTGTCCCAAGCCTATATTCTCCTGTAACCTTTTGTTCTAATCCTTCCCCTACAACTGCATTCCAGTCGCCGATGACTATTAGATTTTCGTCCCCCTTTACATACTTCATTACCCTTTCAATATCCCCATACACTTTCTCTATCTGTTCATCTTCAGCTTGCGACGTCGGCATGTATACCTGAAGTATCGTTGTCGGTGTTGGTCTGCTGTCGATTCTGATTAGAACAACCCGGTCACTGAACTGTGCACAGTAACACACCCTCTGCCCTACCTTCCTACTCATAACGAATCCTACACCTGTTATACCATTTTCTGCTGCTGTTGATATTACCCGATACTCATCTGACCAGAAATCCTTGTCTTCCCTCCACTTCACTTCACTGACCCCTACTATATCTAGATTGAGCCTTTGCATTCCCCTTTTCAGATTTTCTAGTTTCCCTACCACGTTCAAGCTTCTGACATTCCACGCCCCGACTCGTAGAACGTTATCCTTTCGTTGATTATTCAATCTTTTTCTCATGGTAACCTCCCCCTTGGCAGTCCCCTCCCGGAGATCAGAATGGGGGACTATTCCGGAATCTTTTGCTAATGGAGACACTTCTTCAATTACAGGCCACATGTCCTGTGGATACACGTTACGTGTCTTTAATGCAGTGGTTTCCATTGCCTTCTGCATCCTCATGTCGTTGATCATTGCTGATTCTTCCACCTTTAGGGGCAATTTCCCACCTCTAGGACAAGAGAGTGCCCTGAACCTCTATCTGGTCCTCCGCCCTCTTTGACAAGGCCGTTGGCAGAATGAGGCTGACTTCTTATGCCGGAAGTCTTCGGCCGCCAATGCTGATAATTTATCAAAATTTAGGCAGTGGCGGGGATCGAACCCGGGACCGAAGACGTTTTGATTATGAATCAAAGACGCTACCCCTATTAAGGTAAATCCATTGTTTGTTTCTATCAAAAACTTTCATTTGCTACCTATGCCTGTCAGTAGTTAGTGCCTTCAGTAGTTAGAATCTTTCATTTAGCTGGCAGTATTGGCGCTCGCTATATTGCAGTAGTTCGAGTAACGAAGATTTTTGTGAGGTAAGTGATTCATGAAAGATATATAGGTTATTGTTAGTCAGCGCCATTTTTTGTAGGGATTATTAAAAGTCAGATTGCGTTGCGCCAAAAATTTTGCGTGTTAGTTTAGTGTTGATCAGAATAAGGAAAGAGAAAACTGTCTAAGTACGTTGAGTTTTGCTCAGGTGTTTGAAAATCAAATAAGGTAGAAGTTTTCCAGCACTGTCATTCGTAATTGTTCAAAGGGGACGCCTCATATGACATTTTTGTTGTTGAGAAAAACAATGTATTCACTTTAATAGCGCTCAAAAGTCATTTTTTGTGACATCCAATTAAACAAATTTCTTTTTTCTGATGGACACACGTCCAGATTGTGCACTAAAAACTCTGTCATCTCTCTCTCCACATCCACCACTGTTGGCGGCTCACCTCCAACTGCCCAACACTACACGCTGTTCACATCCAACTGCCCAACACTACACAAGCGAATATTCCAAGAATGAGTCCAACCAACCAAAGACTGCACACAACGCAGTCAGTGATTTTCATACAGAGCACTACATGGCGTTACCAACACAAAAACCTAAACAGCCTACTCACAAAGTGCACTATTAATATGCATGCGGAATATCTCTTGCAAAAAAATGGTTATTCAAAAGTATCTCTGGATTTTCAGATAGCGACAGCACGAAAACAACAAGACATGCAGAAAAAATGGTAGATATCTCTTCATCTATTTAACTTGCGTTATATGTACTCAATATGGACACTGTTTATGACGTGGTGAACATCGGTATGAGCACTCAATTCATTGAAGACATCGACATGATTGCCTGGGAAAGGGGGACAATATTTTATTTGGTTGCCTGTCTGCGGCCGCGAACCAGTTCGATGGAACAATGTTGAGAGGGTAATTTGTCCACATGTGGTGACTTGCTTGGCCCCTACTGCAACTACGTGATTGCCATATTACAAACAGAAAGTTGGCGAGGTGCTGTACGAACTGATATGCACCATTTTTCTGTATATCTTTCAGTGTTTGCTCAGCCGTCTTCTGAAACCACGGAGCTACTAACAAATAAGTCAGAATATGCAGATCAGAGACAAATGAGGAGTCATTCCTGTGGTGATGTTGGCCGAGAAATCCAGACACATAAAGGAATTCGACAAGGGCAAAGCGTTATGGCACTGCGCATTGAAATGAGCATCTCAGAAACGGCGAAACTGATTGGCTGACCTCGTGCTACTGTCACGGCCATCAGTGGTAAGGGGGTTGAAGAACGGTCCACGCCTGTGTACGACCGTGGAGTCTTGTGTTCACACTCCGCGTACAGGAGCTACGACAGCACCACACCTGCTTGGTTTCCTCTGGACTGTCCTGAGAGGGGTTGCCAAGTATTACTCACAGATTTGCGGGAAACCAGAAATTTATATGCAGAACTCGGCATAAAAAGCAGGATCTGCCTCCCAATGTACAGAAACGAGAGAAACACGATTGTAATAATTTTCATCAGTTTTATTTAAAATTTGAAACAAAATTAATAAAATAAACACTTCGTTATTACAAAGTGAAGATCACAACAAATTTTAACACAAATCAGTAAATACAGCAATTTGTTCAATCAGTTTTTCTGTTTGAAGGAGCAGGCCTACTTCTCCTGTGATTTGGCATATTTGAGCAGTTTTTTATTCTTCAAAACATAATTATAAAAATCTTTTCAATTGTGCTGAAAGTTAATTTTTACTTACAGTTGCGCCTTTACGTGTTCAACGCTGTTTATCGAAACAGTCCAGGCATTTCCACAAAGTGAAAATGGCCTCTCGGAAGCGTCGTTAGAACACGGAACAGACACAAAAAACGGAAAAACCTTTAGTAAGTTCAGCATGTTCGAATGCTGAAATAGGTCACGCCAAATTTCATGGATAGATTTTCTTTTTCATTTCACAGTGGTGACAGCTTACGCTCCTCAGTAATTTTATTTACAATTTCCGTAACACAGCAGAACTCATTATAAAGATCGTCAATACCTATGAATTTGGTGAGTGATAATTTTTCACAATATGTAGACAAATCCTTGCAAATATATGTATATTCCAAAGCAAATATTAGCTATTATTCCCAGATTATTACGAGTACTTTCCGAAAAATCAAAGCGATCGTGCAGATATTTCAATGTACTTTTGTACCATGTAATCAGAACAATTTTGATAGACTGTTCTTCATCTGTTGTGAAACTGGTTAAATCCAAAGAATTTGTCGTTAATTCTTTACTCTGTTTTTAGGCATAAATCTGTTAGGATGTTGCAAGCAAGAGGAAACATTATCGTTTTTCAAAAACATGATGGCGCTCTGATATATTTTCAAAGCATTATGTAGACATGCAAAAAAGCATTCTGTTTTCCTTGCGTGGTTTTCATCAAAATATTTTCCTAATGCAACTGGACAGTTAGCTTCAAGAGTTATAAAATATGACTTAAACTCTGGATACCCGCGTAGAATTTCTCTAGTAGCAAGATCCAATGACAGCAACCTTGTTTTGGCGTGTCTTATAATATTTTGGTATTCTATTGCAGCATCAGCAAAGTGTTCTTTCAAGATTTGGACTCTCTCGGCGTGATAGGATTAGTGCCCTTACACTTCAAGCACCAAATTCTCAACACAAACTCGCGCTTCTCCATAGCATGACTAACGACATTGTGTTTCGTGTACGCCAAAAACACTGCAGACAAGATGTTGGCATTACCTTGTGAAAGCAGTTTGTAAACTGAATTATTTTCGCCAAAATTAACGTTGGCGTTGTCGGCTGAGTAAGCACGTATATTTGCGAAGTCTAAATCCAGCGCTTTCAGTCTTTTTATATTATTATAAATAACGAAAGCCTTTTCACCCGGATCCTCATAAAAATCAAGTAGGGAGGTACTGATTCCATTCTCTGGAGATTAATATATGACAATTATTGAAAATAATTTTGTATGTCCGTAATTTGACGCATCGGTCGAAAGGCTGTGAAACACGCATGACCCTAGTTTTTCCACGCTATCTTCGACTGATGCTGGAGCGAGAACACTTTAAATTAAAGAGTTCTTAGTTATACCGAGCTATGTTTCTGATACGATATAGAAATCATTAAATATTACGGGGCATAACTTTGAATCGCAGTCAACAGAACTGTACATGTTCTGGTTTACGTTATGGTAAATGTTTGTCAACTCTGCAGCTATCACTTTTTCCTCGTCTGTCGTCAATAAATAGTGCTTTGCAACTGTTATAAAGTCTGAGTGATCTTTCCAGCTCTTCCACTCGGTTGATGTACGGGGATGCTAGCATACCGTTTAACGCCATTCAAACCTCCATGCGAATATAATAAATGATTTCATACAAACGTTCCAAAGAGCTTTATGCACATTGTATCAATTTTTTAAAAAGAAAAACTATACGAGTTCTCCGATTCTTACCAGTAGGAACACACCCGTTTACATTTTTTGTATTTTACTTTCTCACTGTCGCTATCAGTTGTTCCTGAATCGGACATGACTCAAAACCAAACATACTGATCGAAAATAACAACAGAAAAGTGCCAACAACACGCGAAAAACTATTTATATTATGAATCACATAAAAACACCAAAACTCTGTGACAAGCAGTGAGTATGAACTGCACCGAGCCGGCGTTACTCGAGATAGCGAAGCAACAGGAGAGGGGATCGAGCGAGCGACCGAACGTGTGCCACTCTCATTTGTCTCTTTCTAGAAGCGGCAGGGGCGCGAGCGGCAGCTGTCAGTTGTCTCCGCGCCCGAAACCGTTGCACGCGCGCAACGCGCCGCCCGTACTTCATTTGAATAGCGCTCTTTCTACCCTAAGCCGGGTTTACCATAAAGCGGGACAATTAGCGTCCCGCAAAAACACGTCGCTGGACGCATTATTTGGACCGTGGGAACGGGATGTCCCGCCTCACCCGGAAGGCTGTTCGCAACCCTAGTCGAGGTACTGCTGCTGTTATCCAGAGTCTAAGCTTACTTTGAGGTTCGCTGATGACATTGTAATTCTGTCAGAGACAGCAAAGGACTTGGAAGAGCAGTTGAACGGAATGGATGGTGTCTTGAAGAGAGGATATAAGATGAACATCAACAAAAGCAAAACGAGGATAATGGAATGTAGTCGAATTACGTCGGGTGATGTTGAGGGTATTAGATTAGGAAATGAGACACTTAAAGTAGTAAAGGAGTTTTGCTATTTGGGGAGCAAAATAACTGATGATGGTCGAAGTAGAGAGGATATAAAATGTAGACTGGCAATGGCAAGGAAAGCGTTTCTGAAGAAGAGAAATTTAACATCGAGTATACATTTAAGTGTCAGGAAGTCATTTCTGATAGTATTTGTATGGAGTGTAGCCATGTATGGAAGTGAAACCTGGACGGTAAATAGTTTGGACAAGAAGAGAATAGAAGCTTTCGAAATGTGGTGCTACAGAAGAATGCTGAAGATTAGATGGGTAGATCACATAACTAATGAGGAAGTATTGAATAGGGTTGGGGAGAAGAGAAGTTTGTGGCACAACTTGACCAGGAGAAGGGATCGGTTGGTAGGACATGTTCTGAGGCATCAAGGGATCACCAATTTAGTATTGGAGGGCAGCGTGGAGGGTAAAAATCGTAGGGGGAGACCAAGAGATGAATACACTAAGCAGATTCAGAAGGATGTAGGTTGCATTAGGTACTGGGAGATGAAGAAGCTTGCACAGGATAGAGTAGCATGGAGAGCTGCATCAAACCAGTCTCAGGACAGAAGACTACAACAACAACAAAGCTTACTCCTCTTCGGATCGTCCGAATCTTTAGTACCGTTTCTCCAGACTATTTTATGGTGCTGATGGAGGAAACCCTAGTATTTGATACATACTGAATGAATGATCGCAGCCATAAAACACTTTGTGGCCATATACTTCTTCATCTCGAGGTTCATATCGTGAAGAACTGAGGCCGCCAGTAATGAAAATGACAGTCACCCCAGTACAATGCCACTGTGACAGAACACGCACAAAATTTAAACTACCTGGCAGAATTTGACGCTACCGTTTGACTTTCAAATCTGAATACCTTGTGGATGATAACACAGGAAAGGTGTCCATCATTGACTTGACTAGTATGATCAAGGCCTGTCCTGTAATAAAGGTGTGCGGAAATTGTGTATATTGTGCTGTCGTCCAAAGAGCGTGTGTCAAAGCAAGGCTAGTATCTTAAAACGCAACTACGAGAAACGATAATCGCTGAAAGCCGCATGGACGAATGAGCAACGCCCAGAAATGTTTCGCTCCGCTACCGAATCCGCTGGTTTGCTTACGGCCAAGCTTAATACCGCCCTGCCCGAGTCTGCGATCATCGAGCAGAACGACAGCATCTTTTTTCTAGTAAGCGACCTTTGTGATCAATGTATTAGGTTGGTGCGTAAGTCCGTAGCGTTTTTGTTTTGCATGCTGGTATTTCGGCTGCTACAGGTTCTGAAACCCGTTAGTGAACATATTTTCTGATCACAGACTGCTCTGTAACCCTTCCTTTCTGGTATTATGTGATTAAATAATCATTAGATATTCCTCGTAACAAAATATGAACTTTTTCAAGACTTGGAAACCGGCTCTCGGAAGACGAAGGCACGAATATTTTTGAAGTTAGAATGAATTTCTGTTTCTTCCAATACGAAAGGGATTAACCGTTCAAAATAAAAATGTGACCAAAGAGCGAGAATTCTAAAGTTGCTGTCTAAATTCGTAAGCTTTATTTCTAATGACGACATCAAGCTTTTATTGCATACTGCGAGGTTTGCAAGCCTAGAGGATTTTATTGATCTTCAAGTAAGGTTCCGTTGCATCCCTGTAGGCACTAACGGATAAAACTACCGTTTAAAACTCCAGCAGTTTTCCTCTCACCCGTTTCTGTTTAGCTCTCTGTTCATCTTCCCTGCCAGGGAATTTGTGGTTAACAACGTAGTCTCCGTGATGTATGCGGCGTGTTTCTTCAAGTTTTCATGGCAGATGGGATATTCCGCCAACATTCTGGCATGCATCCGGACAGTATTATTTGTTCTTCCCACATTCCTCCTGATAATCGTACAACCACCTCCGAAGTGAGTCGTTGGCGGAATTAAAACCACTTGACACAACCATTCACTGAAGATAAATGGCGCGGGCGTCAGAATTAATAGTGTCGATAACAAGAACGTTAATCAGAAATAAAACTTTATGCATCTAAGGAGAAACATTTAGCAAGCGCCGTGTTACCAAAAACCATAGTACTTCCAAGTTGTCATCAACTATGAAAATAAGTGGCATACGTTGCTATTCGGTAGAGAAGACTTACGACAAAATACCTCTGAGAGAACAAACGCGAAGTGAGTGGCTTCCATGATTTGTCGAACGAGAAACCCTCCTCTCGAATGAGCAGGTTGTCTGCTGACTGTATTTCCACAGCTTCATTGACCATTCAATCCCAAGACTATGAGGTTGTGGTAAGCGTCTTGATTTTTACCTAGTCCATGAAGTGGCCAGTGGAAATACAATGTTCAGTCTCTGCAGGTTAGTTGAGCTATAATATGCTGCGGATGTGTGCCTGGTGTCGATTCACCGTCTTGAACAGTGTGTGTCGTTTGTTCTACGTAATTATGAATCCATTGTTTCACTGATTTCTTAGGCTGTTTCTGATGTCACGGAAAATGTTACGAGCAAGTGATGACATGGCCAGATTACTCCATTATTGTCTATCGTTAGCAGCCTACACAAGGAACTCTGAATAAAAGGCGTTAGTATCCGTCTAACAAAAGCGTTTCTGTCGATACCTAGACGACATATTTTTTGACTGGTGATTTGGAAAGAACAGCATGAACATTTCCTAGAATGTTTAACCTCTATCCCTCCTAAACACAAAATTCACGTTGAGGCTTGAAAAAGGCAAATTAATTTTTCTCGATTTGCTGGTCAAGCGAAAACCGAACGCATCCCTGAGTCAAAAATGGTTCAAATGGTTCTGAGCACTAAGCGACTTAACTTCTGAGGTCACCAGTCGCCTAGAACTTAGAACTAATTAAACCTAACTAACCTAAGGACATCACACACATCCATGCCCGAGGCAGGATTCGAACCTGCGACCGTAGCGGTCGCTCGGCTCCAGACTGTAGCCCCCAGAACCGCACGGCCACTCCGGCCGGCCCATCCCTGAGTCACAGTGTATATAGAAACATAGGCACGCTGATTGCATCTCTACGCTTCGTGCCATCATCAGCTTCACAATGAAATTCGGTGTTTCAGTTTTCCATAGAGCTCGAGCGATTCGCCGAAGAACTGCACAACACAGGAGAATAGTGTTCCGACGGAATGGGTACTCAGATCTTCAGATTTGGCAGCTGTTGATGTACAAATCAAGAATGCCTGAGAAACAGGTTCAGACTGAGGCAGAAGAGTTAGTAATTCACGTCTATATTAAAAAAAAGAAAAGGTTGTATGTGATGAGCATACTTGTGTGCAATGTGGGTGTGAAATGACTCATACCCTTTTGTTACGATTTAGCGTTCAAAAATCAGTTAACAAAACCTAACTAAATGATTTTTAGTTTCTATTATTCTCTCTTTTTTGCTATTTTGACGCGATCCATCACAACTTCCTCCCTTGTGCCAAGCACTTTATCTCACTGCAGATTTTGCATCCAACATCCTGAGTTACTGTTGGATATATTCAAATCTCTATGTTCCTGTACCGTTTTTAGCATTTCCAGCACCTTCTACTAATATGGAAGTTATTCGCTGTTGTCTTACCACATGTACTATAATCCCGTCCCTACTTCTTGTAAGTATTTATCACAAGTTTACATACTTGCCGATTCCACTGATAACTTCATTTCTTATCAGTCTACCTAATATTCAACAACTTGTCGCAAGATTACAGCTCAAACAACTCGACTGCCCTCACTCAACTTCCCGCAAAGGTCTGTGATACACTTGTGCTCCAAACGCATATTCTGAGAAATATCTTCTTCAGATTAATCCCTGTTGTTGATAACAGTAGACGTTTTTGGACAGGAAATCCCTCTTTCCCTGTGGTAACTCACTTTTTTTAAAAATCCTCCTAGGTTCGATTGCCATGCGTTGCTTTGGTTCCAAGGTAGTAGAACTCCTTCATTTCGTCTACTTCTTGGTCTTCAAAGTTGATGTTAACTTTATCTAAACTTATTTCTACTACTTCTCATCACCTGCGTTTTTCTTTGGTCTACTCTCAGTCGATATTCTAGGCTCAGTAGGTTGTTCATTTTACTCAGTATGTCCTATAATTATGATTTCCTATAACTGAGGACAGCAATGTCATTGGGGAATGTTATTGACAGCTACCTCTACTAGTATAGAAGTTCTTCAGATGTCTTACCAAATGTCCTGTCATCTTCTCCCTACTTCTGGCGGTTTTTTCGACACATTGATATCCTCGCCGATTCCACGGAAAACTTCGTCATTTCTGACTTTCAACATCCTTCTGTAAGACCAACCACAGCTCAAAGGATTCGGTTTCATCTTCCAGTTTCCCCACAACTGATGATTCACTTCCATACAACGCTGTATGCCAGATGCTCATTCTGGAACCCAATGTTTAATACTAATAGATTTCTTTCGGATAGAAATGCACTGTTTGCCTGTGGTAGTCTTTTACGTCTTCCCCGGGTCGACCGCCAGACACTACTTTGGTTCCGAGGTAGCAGAGCTCCTTCACTTCTTGGTCCACGTAAGGGTGCGCAGTTATCGTCCTTGTGAACGACGCCAGTATCCCGTACAGGCGCAGCTGAATTTTCCGGCATGCTTCACGTCTGCCGGTCGTAGACTAGCAGTAGTTCATATACTGTCCACTACGTGCAATAAGAATCGATTTACAAGTGTGTCTTTACTGCACATGATCTACATATACATCATACTCAGCAAGCCACCTAATGGTTCCTGTTCCGCTCGCCAATAATGCGTGGGAAGAATGATTATCGGTAAGCCTCTGTATTGGCTCTAATTTCTCGAATTTTCTCCTTGTGGTCAATACGCCGGATATATGTGGGGGGAAGTAATATGTTGTCCGGCTCCTCCTGCAAGGTGCTGTCGCATTTTTCAATAGTAAATCTCTCCGTGATACACAACGCGCCTCTTGTACCATATGCCAGTGGAGTTTGTTTAGCATCTCTGTAACGCTCTCTCGTCAGCTAAACGATCCCGTGACGAAACGCGCCACTCTTCATTCGATCTTCTCTATCACCTCTGTCCTATGTGATAGGAATCCCAGATAGATGAACAATACTCAAGAATCGGGCCTTATAAGCCACTTCTTAGTGGATGAGTTACATTTCCTTAAGAATCTTCCAATGAATCTGAGTCTGGTGTCTGCTTTTCCCACTATCTGTTTTATGTGATCATTCCACATAAGGTCGCTGTGGACAGTTACGCCTAGATATTTTACGGCAGACGCTGTCTCCAGCTGTTTGTCGTCAATAGTGTAGCTGTACAGTGTAAGTAGGCTGTTTATATTTTCTTATTGGCAACGTTACGTAGCGCTCTGTATGAAAATCACTGGCTGTGCTGTGTGCAGTCTGTGGCTAGTTTGCATTGTTGTCTGCCATTGTAGTGTTGGGCAGCGGCAGCTGGATGTGAACAGCGCGTAGCGTTGCGCAGTTGGAGGTGAGCCGCCAGCAGTGGTGGATGTGGGGAGAGAGATGGCGGAGTTTTGAAATTTGTAATACTGGATATTATGAACTGCTATGTATATTATGATTTTTCAACACTATTAAGGTAAATACATTGTTTGTTCTTTATCAAAATCTTTCATTTGCTAACTATGCCTGTCAGTAGTTAGTGCCTTCCGTAGTTTGAATCTTTTATTTAGCTGGCAGTAGTGGCGCTCGCTGTATTGCAGTAGTTCGAGTAACCAAGATTTTTGTGAGGTAAGCGATTTGTGAAACGCATAGGTTAATGTTAGTCAGGGCCATTCTTTTGTAGGGATTTCTGAAAGTCAGATTGCGTTGCGCTAAAAATATTGTGTGTCAGTTTAAGCACAGTCTTATATAATTGTTCTAAGGGGGTGTTTCAAGAGTAGTCGATTTTTTTCCTATGTATGCGCAATATGTTACATTTATTTACGTTCAGGGTCAGCTGCCAGAGCCTGCACCATTCATCAATTCTCTGAAGGTCATGCTGCAAATTCTACCTTCTGGCTTTGCTCCTTTGGCGTAGACAATTGCATCATCTGCGAATAGCAGTAAAGAGTATACGACGCTTTCTACATGATCTATATATTGTAAACAGCAACGGTCCTATTACACTTCCCTGTGGTACTCCGGATTTTGCCTTTACATCTGTCGATTTAGTTCCGTTATGAGCGACGTGTTGAGTTCTGTCAGCAAGAAAGTCTTGAATCCAATCGCAAGTCTACTCCGATACTCTGTAAGCTCGTATTTTTTCATTAAACGGCAATGCGGGACGGTGTCAAATGCCTTACTGAAATCAAGGAACACGGCATCAACCTGAGCGCCGTTTCCCACTGCACTGTGGATCTCGCAGAGGAACAGAGCGAGCTGAGTTTGTTGAGTTTTATAGAGGAGATCTTCATTTTCCAAAAATGTCATAACTCTTGAGTATAAAACATGTTCTATAATTCTACAACAGATTGACGTCACCGATATAAGTCTTTAATAGTGTGGATCTGTCATACGGCCTTTCTTAAAAACAGGAATGACCTGCGCTTTCTTCGAGTCGTTAGGTACCTTTCGTTGCTCAAGCGATCTATGTTAAATTACTGCTAGAAGGGGAGCCAGTTCTTTCTCATACTCTTTATAGAATTCTATAGTAATCTCATCTGGTCCTGAAGACTTTCCACTGCTAAGCGATTGTAGCTGCTTTTCAGTACCGCGATCGATTACCTCAATATCTGCCTTTTGCATGTTCGTACGACGATTCAAAGGAGGGACAGTGGTACGATCTTCCGCGGTGAAACATCTTCATAAAACCGAATTCAGTATTTCGGCCTTCTCTCTGTTATCTTCATGAATAGATGATTTTGACCCACTTACTTATTTTATATACGATCAAAATCTCTTAAGATTTTTACTCAAGTTGACTGACAACGTTTTACTATCAAAATCATTGAACGCTTCTCTCTTTGCTCTCCTTACGCTCATTTTCGTTTCGTTCAGCTTTTGTTTGTCAGCTAGGGTTTTACTTCTCTTGAATTTGAGACGAAGTGCTCTTTGTTTACTTAGCGCTTTTCTAACACGGCTATTAAACCATGGTGGAGCTTTCCCATCCCTTAAAACCTTACTCGGAAAATACTTGTCTAGGACATATTGAACGATGCCCTTTAATTTTTTTCCATTTGTTCTCCACATCTTAGTCCTCATCATCGAATATTTGATGCTGACTGCTGAATATTCTGAAGTTTGTACCCTGTCTCCCTTGCTAAGCAAATATATCTTCCTACGTTTCTTAACATTCCTTGTAGATGCTATCACAGCCTTATAATCACTGTTACCTTCCTCCAACTTAACTGATTCGATAAGTTCAGGTCTGCTTGTTGCCAGGAGGTCTAAGACGTACCCTCATGAGTTGGTTCTCTAACTATCTGCTCAAGGTATTTTTCGGACAAGATATCCACAACAATCCCTGTCTTCTTCATCAGTTTTGATGGCATAACACTGCTAATCTAACCTGGCAAGTTGAAGTAACTCCCTCTTACAACGGCATGATCTGTCTGAAGCGCTCTACAACTACAGATCCAGATCCAGGTGGTCTATAAAAGAATCCGATCACCATTTTTGACCTCTCTGATACTCAATTTCGCCCATATTAATTCACATTCGGAATCCGTGATACCCTCGCTAGATTTTATCGAATTTTTTACTGCAATAAACACCGCGCCACCATTGGTTCAAAAAATGGTTCAAATGGCTCTGAGCACTATGGGACTTAACATCTTAGGTCATCAGTCCCCTAGAACTTAGAACTACTTAAACCCAACTAACCTAAGGACATCACACAACACCCAGCCATCACGAGGCAGAGAAAATCCCTGACCCCGCCGGGAATCGAACCCGGGAACCCGGGCGTGGGAAGCGAGAACGCTACCGCACGACCACGAGATGCGGGCGCGCCACCATTGGTGACTAAGCTATCCTTACGATAAACATTCCAATCTGAACTTAGGATTTCGTTGCCACTGACGTCTGGTTTCAACCGGCTTTCTGTTCGCAGTACTGTCTGTGCATTTTAAGCTTCAATAAGCGATACCATTTCCAGGTCCTTTCCTTGTATGCTTCTGCAGTTTACTAAAATCATATTAATCTTTTCTATCTCTGATCTGCGAGGTCAATGTTTCTCCGAGGTCACTGTGGCTGATTTAACAGGGAAATCGTCCTTGGTCCAAGGGAGGTATTCTCTAATCTAAAATAGCCCCATGTGCACGCCACATGAACTCCGCTACCCTCGTAATCGCTTTCTGCGTGTAGTGCACGTCTGGCATATTAAGGGGAACCCTACGATTCTGCACCCGATATCGGTGGTCGAGGAATTCGCATCCGGTACCTTCACAGAGAGGTCTGAACCTCTGGTTTAGATCTTCCACTCTGCTCCAAACCAGAGGATCGCGATCAACCCTGGTGCTACAAATAGATAGCTTAGCCTACACCCCACGCGCGTTGCTGTTTGTCTTCACCACATCAGCCAGCCGCCGAAAGGAGCGGGAGATACCCTCAGAACCAAAGCGGCAGGCGTCATTCGTGCCGACATGTGTCACTACTTGCAGCCGGTTGCACCCAGTGTGCTCGACAGCCGCCGGCAGGGCCTCCACATCACGGATGAGACTTCCCGGCAGACATACCGAATGTACACTGGAATTCTTTCCCGCCTTGCCTGCTATCTCCCAGAGGGGCTCCATCACCCGTTGTGGGAAAATCAGACGCTAGTTGTCGAAACTGACATGCATGAAAAAGAGAAATGGCCTATCAACCAGCAACAAAACAAGCGAACTAAAACAAAATGATTTTTTTTTAAGAAGGATCCCGTTCTATCGATCAAATAGGGAAAAATAAATGGTTCAAATGGCTCTGAGCACTATGTGACTTAACTTCTGAGGTCATCAGTCCCCTAGAACTTCGAACTACTTAAACTTAAATAACCTAAGGACATCACACACATCCATGCCCGAGGCAGGATTCGAACCTGTGACCGTAGCGGTCGCGCGGTTCCAGACTCTAACGCCTAGAACCGCTCGGCCACCCAGGCCGGCGGGAAAAAATAGCGTCGTGATACTGCCTCACCTCAAAAGATCAGGCAGCCGGCAAAAAGGTAGCTGTACGTTCAAAAGGTTTTGCAGGAAAAATAAAGGCAAACAGTGTCATAGATTTTAACATGAGCAAGAGTAGTGTAGACCGTAACAATCAGCTTTACAGTTACTGCCCAATCGTAAACAAAATAATGAAGCGTTAGAAAAAAATATGTTAAAATGTTTTCTCTCATGTTTTCCTAATGTCTGCTCCAATTTACTTATTCTGTACAAGGATGTTACCAAGCTAACTGTACCTCTGGTGGATAAGAAGATGTTAACATGGACTTGGTAGCTTCAGGAAGAGACATTCGAACATTGCTACCAATACCAACCACTAGCCTAGATAGAAATTTTGGTACCAAAAAATTAAACGCCATGTGCTACTGTAAATTTTACTGTGAAAAAGGGAAGAAAGAGACTGGCAAAATGGTAAGTAAAGAAAGCAGTTTTTGCCACAAGGGCTGCTGTTTTGGACCTCACGTACCACAACGTTTACAAGACTATCATTTGTTATGTATAAATTATACGTAATTATTTTTTGTCATTAAATAGGGAATGATGTCCACTTGTGAAGATTTTTTTTGCTTTTATTTCTACTTGAAAGCTTCTTGAGCAAATTCAGAACTTTATACGGAAGGGGAGCGGGGGGAGTTTCCTCACACCCGACGGGAAACGAACATATATATAAGCAAACATATATAATAATCTATCAAGTTGTTGTTGTTGTTGTGGTCTTCTGTCCAGAGACTGGTTTGATGCAGCTGTCCATTCTACCGTATCCTGCGCAAGCTTCTTTATCTCCCAGTACCTACTGCAACCTACATCCTTCTGAATCTGTTTAGTGTATTCATCTCTTGGTCTGCCTCTACGATTTTTACCCTCCACGCTGCCCTCCAATACTAAATTTGTGATCCCTTGATGCCTCAGAATATGTCCTACCCAGCGATCCTTTCTTCTAGTCAAGATGCGCCACAAATATCTCTTCTGGAAGAGCTGTTGAACGGAATGGACAGTGTCTTGAAATGATGTAATAAGATGAACATCAACAAAAGCAAAACGAGGATAATGGAATGCAGTCGAATTAAGTCAGGTGATGCTGAGGGAATTAGATTAGGAAATGAGACACTTAAAGTAGTAAAGGAGTTTTGCTATTTGGGGAGCAAATGGTTGAAGTAGAGAGGATATAAAATGTAGACTGGCAATGGCAAGGGAAGCGTTTCTGAAGAAGAGAAATTTGTTAACATCGAGTATAGATTTAAATGTCAGGAAGTCGTTTCTGAAAGTATTTGTATGGAGTGTAGCCATGTACGGAAGTGAAATGTGGACGAAAAATAGTTTAGCCAAAAGAGAAGAGAAGCTATCGAAATGTGGTGATACATAAGAACGCTGAAGGTTAGATGGCTAGGTCACATAACTAATCTATAACGTATGAGGTTTAAAACGATGGAAGATGTGCCCCGCTAGCATAAATGACTATCGTGTAATTATTCTTTAAATTTGCTATAAAATCACCGGTTCACATACAGAATCAAAGAGGAGAGAAGCTGTCTTGAATGTGCTAACTTTATCTGTAAACTTACTTCTGCTACTCATCATCACCCTTGTCCTTCTTTGGACTGATTTCAGTCGATATTCTGTGCTCAGCAGGTTGTTCATTTCATTCAGTCTGTCCTGTAATTATTCTTCGCTTTCACTGAGGACAGTGATGACATAGGTGGGTCTTGCGATTGATATTCCTTTACCATGAATTTTAATCCCACTCCAGGCATATTGTATATCACCTATGACACTATTGCTCGTTTAGCACCACCCAGGGGTCACGTGTAGGGTACCTGTCTGGTAGCAATATGTACATGTGAAGAAGGTAGACACAAAACTTAACAACACAATGCGCTGCATTACTGGTTCCGTCAAATCAACCCCATGCCACTGGTTACCTGTACTGAGTCACATCGCTCCACCTCACTTAAGGCGCAAACAAGCTCTACTGAGGGAGGCCAAGAAAATCTGTGCATCACCCTCTCTACCACTGCCCCAGAAATTCTGTCATCCGCCACAGCAACGATTGCGATCAGGAAGACCAGCAGATGTTACTGCAGGACAACTCATCGCGGATGGTTTTGATCTAAATGAAAGCTGGAAGCATGAATGGTCAACAAAAACATTGGGAACAAGAGCCCATCACCTAGACCCCACAAAGAAGCTAAAAGGTTTTGACCTACCGAGGAACCTTTGGTGCCGCCTCAACAGGTTAAGGACTGAACATAGTTGTTGTAGGTACTTCAGGTACAAATGAGGCTGGATCAGTTCACCAATGTGTGAATCTAATCAAGAAGAGCAGACAATTGAACATTTAGTCCAACGCTGTCCACTTCATTGATTCAAATGGTTCAAATGGCTCTGAGCACTATGCGACTTAACTTCTGAGGTCATTAGTCGCCTAGAGCATACAACTAATTAAACCTAACTAACCTAAGGAAGGTAGGGCAGAGGGTGTGTTACTGTGAACAGTCCAGTGACCGGGTTGTTCTAATCAGAATCGACAGCAGACCAACACCGACAACGATAGTTCAGGTATACATGCCGACGTCGCAAGCTGAAGATGAACAGATAGAGAAAGTGTATGAGGATATTGAAAGGGTAATGCAGTATGTAAAAGGGGACGAAAATCTAATAGTCATGGGCGACTGGAATGCAGTTGTAGGAGAAGGAGTAGAAGAAAAGGTTACAGGAGAATATGGGCTTGGGACAAGGAATGAAAGAGGAGAAAGACTAATTGAGTTCTGTAACAAGTTTCAGCTAGTAATAGCGAATACCCTGTTCAAGAATCACAAGAGGAGGAGGTATACTTGGAAAAGGCCAGGAGATACGGGAAGATTTCAATTAGATTACATCATGGTCAGACAGAGATTCCGAAATCAAATACTGGATTGTAAGGCGTACCCAGGAGCAGATATAGACTCAGATCACAATATAGTAGTGATGAAGAGTAGGCTGAAGTTCAAGACATTAGTCAGGAAGAATCAATACGCAAAGAAATGGAATACGGAAGTACTAAGGAATGACGAGATGCGTTTGAAGTTCTCTAACGCTATAGATACAGCAATAAGGAATAGCGCAGTAGGCAGTACAGTTGAAGAGGAATGGACATATCTAAAAAGGGCCATCACAGAAGTTGGGAAGGAAAACATAGGTACAAAGAAGGTAGCTGCGAAGAAACCATGGGTAACAGAAGAAATACTTCAGTTGATGGATGAAAGGAGGAAGTACAAACACGTTCCGGGAAAATCAGGAATACAGAAATACAAGTCGCTGAGGAATGAAATAAATAGGAAGTGCAGGGAAGCTAAGACGAAATGGCTGCAGGAAAAATGTGAAGACATCGAAAAAGATATGATTGTCGGAAGGACAGACTCAGCATACAGGAAAGTCAAAACAACCTTTGGTGACATTAAAAGCAACGGTGGTAAAATTAAGAGTGCAACGGGAATTCCACTGTTAAATGCAGAGGAGAGAGCAGATAGGTGGAAAGAATACATTGAAAGCCTCTATGAGGGTGAAGAGTTGTCTAATGTGATAGAAGAAGAAACAGGAGTCGATTTAGAAGAGATAGGGGATCCAGTATTAGAATCGGAATTTAAAAGAGCTTTGGAGGACTTACGGTCAAATAAGGCAGAAGGGATAGATAACATTCCATCAGAATTTCTAAAATCATTGGGGGAAGTGGCAACAAAACGACTATTCACGTTGGTGTGTAGAGTATATGAGTCTGGCGATATACCATCTGACTTTCGGAAAAGCATCATCCACACAATTCCGAAGACGGCAAGAGCTGACAAGTGCGAGAATTATCGCACAATCAGCTTAACAGCTCATGCATCGAAGCTGCTTACAAGAATAATATACAGAAGAATGGAAAAGAAAATTGAGAATGCGCTAGGTGACGATCAGTTTGGCTTTAGGAAAAGTAAAGGGACGAGAGAGGCAATTCTGACGTTACGGCTAATAATGGAAGCAAGGCTAAAGAAAAATCAAGACAGTTTCATAGGATTTGTCGACCTGGAAAAAGCGTTCGACAATGTAAAATGGTGCAAGCTGTTCGAGATTCTGAAAAAAGTAGGGGTAAGCTATAGGGAGAGACGGGTCATATACAATATGTACAACAACCAAGAGGGAATAATAAGAGTGGACGATCAAGAACGAAGTGCTCGTATTAAGAAGGGTGTAAGACAAGGCTGTAGCCTTTCTCCCCTACTCTTCAATCTGTACATCGAGGAAGCAATGATGGAAATAAAAGAAAGGTTCAGGAGTGGAATTAAAATACAAGGTGAAAGGATATCAATGATACGATTCGCTGATGACATTGCTATCCTGAGTGAAAGTGAAGAAGAATTAAATGATCTGCTGAACGGAATGAACAGTCTAATGAGTACGCAGTATGGTTTGAGAGTAAATCGGAGAAAGACGAAGGTAATGAGAAGTAGTAGAAATGAGAACAGCGAGAAACATCAGGATTGATGGTCACGAAGTCAATGAAATTAAGGAATTCTGCTACCTAGGCAGTAAAATAACCAATGACGGACGGAGCAAGGAGGACATCAAAAGCAGACTCGCTATGTCAAAAAAGGCATTTCTGACCAAGAGAAGTCTACTAACATCAAATATCGGCCTTAATTTGAGGAAGAAATTTCTGAGGATCTACGTCTGGAATACAGCATTGTATGGTAGTGAAACATGGCCTGTGGGAAAACCGGAACAGAAGAGAATCGAAGCATTTGAGATGTGGTGCTATAGACGAATGTTGAAAATTAGGTGGACTGATAAGGTAAGGAATGAGGAGGTTCTACGCAGTATCGGAGAGGAAAGGAATATGTGGAAAACGCTGATAAGGAGAAGGGACAGGATGATAGGACATCTGCTAAGACATGAGGGAATGACTTCCATGGTACTAGAGGGAGTTGTAGAGGGCAAAAACTGTAGAGGAAGACAGAGATTGGAATACGTCAAGCAAATAATTGAGGACGTATGTTGCAAGTGCTACTCTGAGATGAAGAGGTTAGCACAGGAAAGGAATTCGTGGCGGGCCGCATCAAACCAGTCAGTAGACTGATGACCAAAAAAAAAAACCTAAGGACGTCGCACACATCCACGCCCGAGGCAGGATTCGAACCTGCGACCGTAGCGGTCGCTCTGCTCCAGACTGTAGCGCCTAGAACCGCACGGCCACTTCGGCCGGCCCACTTCATTCATACCCTGGAATTCCCGATGACTTGTTCACTCTCACGCCCAGCTTAATTAACTGGTTGAAAAACACGGACTTTAAGGTTTAATCTTGTCTAATATCATATGTATATTGTATAAAATCATTTGCCTTATATCAATTGTACATTGTATAAAATCACCGTACGATTAAATAAAGAAATCCCACTCCAGACATTTCTCTAAATTATTCTGTGCAAATACGAGGATGATCCTTCTGTGAAGCCAGTGCCTGTCTTCTTCATCGGCCAGGGCCAGGTCAAGCCACAACTCCATCTGTAATGACGTTGCCATCAAAGGGACGTCATATTCCAGTTCTTCCAGCCTCTCCCCTGTGGAGGGCGCAGGGAGAAGCCGGCGCCGCAGTGCCGTCCATGTCTCTCTGTTTCGGACGAGACTGCGAGCAAACTGCAGTGGGCGATCGCAGGCGCCGCCCAGATTACGCCGTTCGCCGGCGAGTCGATTAGAGACCGCCGCCGCCGTTCGCGTCTGTTAGTCACTTGTTCCTCCCACCCCCCTAACCCCTCCCCTTCTTATCCCGCCCATTGGCCTCTGCCCCCCCCCTTCCCCCTTCCTCCAGCTATCCCCCGGAGCTGCTCTCCCTTATCATCCGGCACTCCTCCCATTACAGGCTAGGACGGAATTACAGAAAGTGGGGCGCATGCCTTTGGCGAGAGACCGCACGGTCTGGTGCGGTGTGGCGTGGCTGGCGAGACGGGCAAAATTAAACGGGGCCACTGGTGCTCGCTGGAGCCAGGACCCGCCTCCTGCTGCAGCCCGTTCCAGCAGAGGGCCGCCAAGTACCGACCGCCACGTTTGGCGGACTTGTCTGGAACGAATCGACACCGACACGCCCGTCGACGTGACGTACTGTGGTTACCATCCGTAACAAGCACAGGCAGCGGAATGTGAATAACGAGACTAAAAACAAAGTAAATGGTACACCGTAACATTATAAACTACTGACAATGTGTTGATCGTGGTCAAATTCTTGAGAAACACTGGGAAAGAGATAGGAAATTCCAGGTATTGAGCCTACTACTCCATATCCATTTACACAGCCTCTAGAAAATATTTTGAACATGGCTGTGCTCAGCAACCGTAATTAGTTACAATGTTACAAACTTCCAGCCAACCGGTTGCTAACAGAATTTACAATTCTTTAACTAGTTGTCAACGCCAACTATGGACGCCTTCCTTAGAAGAAACTGTTACCTTACCTGACAATATCACAGGAAGGTACATTAATAACAGGTAGACATCGAACAAATACTTAATTTTTACAATTTTTTGTTTGTTTTTCCTTTATTGAGTTTCGATTCCCCCCCCCGAAAGGGGCGGGCTGGCAGCAGCTTAGTATGCCGCTCTTCAGCCTGCAGAACTTGTTTTAAAAAAGAGGAAGATAATAAATAATAAAAACAGGCGATAAAATCGGAGACTTAAATGGTAACGTGGCGGAAAAAATCGTGGAACTTTAAACATAGAAACAAAGGGATGATGATGCTAATAAAATACATATGAAGCAGACAGGTAAAATAATAGGCAGACAATTAAAAAACACGGCAAAAGTCTGGTTTCTGTTCACAAGAGACATAAAATTCACACCCAGCGACAGCATGATTTCTCTTCGCAACACTTTGAAAAGACGAACAGCAGTGAACATTCACTTGAACACTGCACTAAAAAATTGGCAAATATGACATAACACAGGCGAGGGCAGGTGGGGGGAGCCTGGACAGATGATGGGAAAATAAAAAGGGGGAAGGGTGGAAAAACGAAGGGGGGAAGGGGGGAAAGGAGCCGATGGAGGACGATGACCCATAAGAGGAGGGGGGGGGGTTGCTGGGCAGACGCGACAGGGAGTGGGGAAAAGCAGAGGAGGGGAATACAAAAGGGGGGGGGGAAGAAAGGAGGTAGGGAGAGGGTAGGTGGGGAGAAAACAGGATGAAAGGGATGGGGGGAGAGGGAGCCCAGGGAAAGGATGGAGGAAAGGAGGGGGGGTTAGGATGATAGGAGGGATAAATGGAGGAAGAGAGGGCATCATCCGGGAGGGTGAGTTGATGGAAGCCACCTTGGGTAAGGAGATGAAGGGTGTAGAGATGGAGGGTAGGGTGGACTCAACAGTGAAGGCATGGCAAGGAGCAGGGACAGGAGAGGAGACGATCAACCAAGGGGTGAGAGGGATTAAGGCGACGGGAGGTGTAGAGTATGGGGAGATGTTCGAGGAATAGGAGCAGATGGGGAAAGCATAATTTTTACAAGTTTAATTGCACACAAATACTCACATGTGGTCAAAGAAAGTATGAGCGACTTCGCTCTAGTCAAGATGTTAATACCACAACTGAAACATTTGCCACCTGGATTCATAACGGATATAGTCAGAATTTTGAAACAATGTTTAAACATACCTCTAAGGGCACTACAGTGATGCAGGCCACGAGTAAGTAACAGCAACTGTGCGAGCAGGCCATGCCATATAACGACTTGGACATGTTACAGATCGCGCCATCTGGTAGCAGGATTCATAAAAGCTTAACAGCATCTACAAGAAATTAATATAATAGTGATTAACAGATTAATAAGATTTGAATTATACAAGCAAGGGAGAGGAAAACAGTATTTAAGGGCTTACACGTAAATGGATAAGCAACTTTAGCTGTCAAACATCTTTTAATAGCGGCATTAAGTCACTGAAAAAATTTATATTTCCCGACTGCAGTTGTTCATTTAATATGAGGCCATCCTTCAGAGAAAAATGTTTGAAGATCTGTAACTCTTCCAAAATATTTTGTCTAAAACCTTTTCTTTCGCATTTGTAGTTGGCGTTGAAAACGAGTTAAAGAATTTTAAATTCTGTTTGCAACCGGTTGGTTGGAAGTTAGTAACATTGTATTGAAGGAGTTCTAAATATATTCAGCAGGTCCTAAAGAAATAACACACTCCACATACAGGCTGAGGAGAGAAAGAAAAGAAAGCACCACAAAGAAATTACCCTAAAGAGGCGGAAATCGGCGTATGTGATGTAACTGTACAGAGGACCAGTGGATTATAACTCCAGAAAAATAGCATGATTTATTCAAAAGAAAGATCTTCATAAACTGAGGAGGTCAATAACGGACTGGTACCTCTCTGGGCCTTTTCCTAGCAATTATTCTGTTTTCCATTGGTTGACAGAGTTGTTGGGGTGTCCTCCTCAAGCCTATCGTGTCAAATTAAGTCCTACTGGCGCATTACGTCGTCAAAATCCCGAGCTGGTTGGAGAGCCCTGCCCATAGTGCTGCAAACGTTCTCAATTGGCGAGAGATACGCTGACCTTGGCGCCCAAGGTTGGATTCGGCATGCACGAAGACTAGCAGAAGAATCTGTTGCCGGGTGTGGGCGGGCATTAACTTGCTGGGAAGTAAGTCCATGACGACATACCTTAAAACGGGACCTAAAATATCTTCGACGTACCGAATGGGTCCTGCTATGAAAGGAAATGGTACCCCAGACCATCACTCCTGGCTGTCGGGCCTTGCGATGGCCGACAGTCGGGCTGGTATCTCACCACTGTCTGGGTCATATTCAGACACGTTTTCGGCTGCGAATCTCTTTGACGGGAATAGGTCTTCAGTGATGAATCCCGCTTCGCGTTGAGCTCCGATGACCAATGCAGACGTGTGTGAAGACGCTCCAGACTGCGGGTGGGATACCGACCAGACCGTCGCGCACCATACCGCCTCACAACCTGGAGGGATTGTCTGGGGGTGCCATTTCATAGCATGACTGCTTTGGTCGTCATCCCCGGCACGCTTACAGCACAACGGTAAGTCGACGATATTCTACATCATGTTTTGTTGACCTTCATGGCAGTTCATCATGGGCTTACATTTCAACAAGATAATGCCCGTCCGCACACGGCGCGATTCTTATTGCTTGTCTTCGCGCTTGCCAGCAACGTCGCAGGGTCTCTCCCCGATCGAAAAAGTTTAGAGCAGTGGTCGTCAAACTGTGGCCCACGGGCCGCCTGCGGCCCTAAGCAGGTATTCGTGTCGCCCGCGGTTTCGGCCGTATTATATAATAATATGGATGTCGCAACTAACAGCTCAGTGCAAAGATGTCAACTGACGTTCAGAGCTTTCTAATATCGTTGTTTACCAGCTCATTGTCTGTAACAAACAAAAATACTTACAGAGAAGGTAGTATTTTAAGATGTGCGTAAGTTCCCCTCTAGACGTCGGTGGAATCAGCCTAGAGCTAAGTAAAGTTGGACGCTTACCCCAGTGGTGGAGAGGAAAGTAGCTCATCCACTGCGGGATTACAAGACGTGAGAGGGGAAGTGCTTTACTCTTTGTCTTCCAGTACTGACTGCTCACGGGCGAACACAGCTCGTATCCATCAACTGCTGTGGTACAAATTTTAACGCGAAAGTAACATGAATTCATGAATGTGCATTACAGACTAGGTCACACATTTGTAGCAAGTGTCCGCAGCTCGTGGTCGTGCGGTAGCTTTCTCGCTTCCCGCGCCCGGGTTCCCGGGCTCGATTCCCGGCGGGGTCAGGGATTTTCTCTGCCTCGTGATGACTGGGTGTTGTGACATGTCCTTAGGTTAGTTAGGTTTAAGTAGTTCTAAGTTCTAGGGGACTGATGACCATAGATGTTAAGTCCCATAGTGCTCAGAGCCATTTGAACCACCTTTGTAGCAAGCAATATGAAATTAAATTCACGCCTTTGTAATGCAACCTAATGACAAGAGAAATGACATTCAAAACATGTAGTAAACATATGTGATCGTGCGTCACATTGCATTTAAATACAAGAGCAGTTATTATTATCAAGCAGTTCATTATCCGCTCACACAGACTACACAACAACACTCTATAGTCACTGTAGTGTTGGCAGAAGAGCCAACACTGTGTTGCAATAGGAGGCCGAAATGCACGCGTTTAATCTAACGCAGACTGGCGTGAGGTCTGGAACAGGATACGTAATGAATGCTATAAAGAAAAGTACGTAGCTGCTGGAATACTTAACTTTAATCCGTCATTTGCATACAGCATTCTTGATGATACAAGTGAGACTCTCATATATGGTTAATTGCGCCTTGCTAGGTCGTAGCCATGGACTTAGCTGAAGGCTATTCTAACTATCTCTCGGCAAATGAGAGAAAGGCTTCGTCAGTGTAGTCGCTAGCAAAGTCGTCGTACAACTGGGGCGAGTGCTAGTACGTCTCTCGAGACCTGCCGTGTGGTGGCGCTCGGTCTGCAATTACTGTCAGTGGCGACACGCGGGTCCGACATGTACTAATGGACCGCGGCCGATTTAAAGCTACCACCTAGCAAGTGTGGTGTCTGGCGGTGACACCACAGTCACAGTTTCGTAGTCGCTGAGAGTGGTAGCAATATGAAATAGAGCACAGTCAACACGAAGTGTACCGAATGGTACAGACTTTTAACGACCAGTGATTGGATCCGGCAGAACTTAGTCTACAGCGGCCTCATAACACACTAATTTATCTCGGTTACCAACTAATAAGATCGCTGCAGATGCGGTCCGAGGTCCCTACCCATAGTGTCAGTATTTCCCCTGGAACAAAAACGTTTGTCGATCTCTGGACTGGAGCATTATGGGCAGGGCGTGTTTGCCTCGGTATTTTGACGACGCAGAGCGCCATCGGCCAAAATTTGGCACGATATCCCTCAGTATCACATCCAACAACTCTATCAATCAATGTCAAGCCAAATACGAGGGTTGTCCAGAAAGTACGTTCCGATCGGTCGTGAAATGGAAACCACAGTGAAAACCAGAGACGTTTTATTTGCAACAGTTAGGTACACATTCCACCTACATCTCTACAAGTCGCCGCTCCAACTTCGAGTGTTGTCGTACTGTTGTATCAACTTTCCAATATCCTCGTCATACACTCCTGGAAATTGAAATAAGAACACCGTGAATTCATTGTCCCAGGAAGGGGAAACTTTATTGACACATTCCTGGGGTCAGATACATCACATGATCACACTGACAGAACCACAGGCACATAGACACAGGCAACAGAGCATGCACAATGTCGGCACTAGTACAGTGTATATCCACCTCTCGCAGCAATGCAGGCTGCTATTCTCCCATGGAGACGATCGTAGAGATGCTGGATGTAGTCCTGTGGAACGACTTGCCATGCCATTTCCACCTGGCGCCTCAGCTGGACCAGCGTTCGTGCTGGACGTGCAGACCGCGTGAGACGACGCTTCATCCAGTCCCAAACATGCTCAATGGGGGACAGATCCGGAGATCTTGCTGGCCAGGGTAGTTGACTTACACCTTCTAGAGCACGTTGGGTGGCACGCGACACATGCGGACGTGCATTGTCCTGTTGGAACAGCAAGTTCCCTTGCCGGTCTAGGAATGGTAGAACGATGGGTTCGATGACGGTTTGGATGTACCGTGCACTATTCAGTGTCCCCTCGACGATCACCAGTGGTGTACGGCCAGTGTAGGAGATCGCTCCCCACACCATGATGCCGGGTGTTGGCCCTGTGTGCCTCGGTCGTATGCAGTCCTGATTGTGGCGCTCACCTGCACGGCGCCAAACACGCATACGACCATCATTGGCACCAAGGCAGAAGCGACTCTCATCGCTGAAGACGACACGTCTCCATTCGTCCCTCCATTCACGCCTGTCGCGACACCACTGGAGGCGGGCTGCACGATGTTGGGGCGTGAGCGGAAGACGGCCTAACGGTGTGCGGGACCGTAGCCCAGCTTCATGGAGACGGTTGCGAATGGTCCTCGCCGATATCCCAGGAGCAACAGTGTCCCTAATTTGCTGGGAAGTGGCGGTGCGGTCCCCTACGGCACTGCGTAGGATCCTACGGTCTTGGCGGGCATCCGTGCGTCGCTGCGGTCGGGTTCCAAGTCGACGGGCACCGCCGCCGACCACTGGCGACAACATCGATGTACTGTGGAGACCTCACGCCCCACGTGTTGAGCAATTCGGCGGTACGTCCACCCGGCCTCCCGCATGCCCACTATACGCCCTCGCTCAAAGTCCGTCAACTGCACATACGGTTCACGTCCACGCTGTCGCGGCATGCTACCAGTGTTAAAGACTGCGATGGAGCTCCGTATGCCACGGCAAACTGGCTGACACTGACGGCGGCGCTGCACAAATGCTGCGCAGCTAGCGCCATTCGACGGCCAACACCGCGGTTCCTGGTGTGTCCGCTGTGCCGTGCGTGTGATCATTGCTTGTACAGCCCTCTCGCAGTGTCCGGAGCAAGTATGGTGGGTCTGACACACCGGTGTCAATGTGTTCTTTTTTCCATTTCCAGGAGTGTAGAACGCAGCCACTTGCGGTTTCGGCCAGTTATCTGCACTGTTATGCAGCTCGTTGTCTGTGGAAAAATATTGTCTTCACAGCCAGCGGTTCTTGTGAGCAGAGATGAGACTCAGGGGGAGCCAATTACGGACTGTATTGTGGGTGATCAAACACTTCTCATCGGAAACGCTGCAGGAGCGTCTTCATTGCCCCTGCAGTGTGCGGCCGAGAATTGGCATGAAGAAGGAACTGCTCCACGGTTGTGTTATGTGGGCTGCATGACACAGGCGAAATCTTTAACCAGGCCCTCATACTTGGTGGGAGACGCCATTCCCTACGCATCTTTATGTGCTCACTGTTCACTCAGAAATGAAAAGAGCGACGCGACACAATCGACGGGCATACTAGAGCCACTGCCCACCACATATGTGCAAAACTTTACCGGATTTTTCCAGTGGTTTCCATTGCGCCACCGATCGGAACTTACTTTCTGGACAACCCTCGAAGTTGGTTCTGTAAGAGTCTGCGGTGAACGTACACATTATTGAGTTGCTCAATTTGTGAAGCTCTTCCTCCTGAATAACTTCACCAATTTTTCTAAAATTTTAACTGTTTTGCTTGTCTGTACGTGTGCATCACATCAATCGATTTCAAATAGTTCCGTGTCGTTTCTGCGTCACATCTACTGTTTAATCTGACCCTGAAGAAAGACATGAGACGAAACAAAGTTGAAGAGTTTAATAGGTTACGAATGGAAATGGCATGTTTCATTTTTTTTGTGTACGCAGGCGATATAGCGTTGGTGAGCGGGAGCAAAGAAGGTCTTGGAGAGATGTACAAAAGAGTCCCCATAGCAGCAAGAAAAACAGGACTACTCTTCAATGAACAAAAGTAGAATATACGCAAATATACACAATCAAATGTGCACTACAGCACTTCAGATATAGCGAAGACAATTTCAAATCTGTTGATCAGTCCAGGTGTCTGTTAAGTTGCTACAATTGTTATTATGAAATAACCGGTGTTGTAAGTGCAAGAATTCCTGCTGGCTTCCGGATGTCTGTTTACCTTCAGAGATACATTTCACGCCCCCCATTGTCCTCTCTGATTCAGAAAGCTGGACATTAACTATAAGAGAAGTGCAAAAGCTTCTAAAATTCGAAAGGAAGGCGGTGACAGTGATCTGATACCCGTTGAGAGACGGAGCTACTTGGAGAATAAGAAAGAATTATTAAATTTATGATACCATGAACCAGCTCAACGATTTACAATATCAAAAGATGAGACGACTGCAATGGACAGCTCACTTAATCCATGTGCCAGAGACGCTTCTTCCTAAACTATATTTCACAGCCCGCTATGAAGGCCAACAAATGGGAAGACGACGTACAGAAAGATGAGGAAGCTTTGAATATTGTCAGCTGTGAGGAAACAACGAGGCACAGAACGCAGTGGAGACTGTTTGTTGAAGCAGCACGGCCTACAGAGCTGGTTAAGTATAAACAAGTAAGTAACTAAATGGCATACAAAATTTTCCTACTATTACTTCCCTGACTGGTTCCTGACTCCTAATTACATGAAATCACAGTTATGTCTATGGTTAATTTCTGACCGACACTTAGCATTCTCTATAATCAATGTCTTCTACAAAATTTTACTACTTGACATTGCTTCGGTATCCCTACTGGATTCAGCAAAACTTATTTGGTGTAAAGGCGGTCATTACAGACAGGAATGGATATCATTTATTACAAAAGCAGAGTAAGACATGTCACACCATTCTTGAGAAATCATCAGGCAACTAAATGCTTTATGCCATGCTAATATTTCATCTTCAACTCCTGTGGAAGGGTCAAAGTAAACGGTTCATAATGTAACAAAAAAAAAAAAAAAAAAAAAAAACTGAATCCACCGGAGAACTGTAATTCTATTACTTGTGACGAGATTTCAATTAAAATAATCAGTCGGAATCGCAAATGATGTTTGATTTATTTTCTGGTGACCGGTTTGTCTTAATAGACCAGACCAGTGGGTGACGCTGAAATGTTATATAATTTCAATGAGAAAGGTCAGGTACAACGCAAAAATACACCTTACCCAGTAATCCGTATAAAGTAAAGTTACCAAATTAGCATACAAAATTATTACTCCCATTGGTGACCAGCTTAGTCGACGGGCAGCGCTACGGTTTATGCTGTAGGCACCAATCGCCAGAATGGTTTCTATGAAAGGACAAGGCCGACTTCCATTCCCATCCTTCCCTAATCCGACAGGACTGATGACCTCGCTGTTCGGTCCCCTCCCTGAAATCATCCACCACCACCACCACCACCTCCTCCTCAGACGCAAAGCAGTCAGTGAATCTGGCATCCAGTTGATTGTATAGAGGGTGACTGCTGTCCTAGGATTCGTTATGCAAGCCTGCTCTGCCTGTTCACATATTGCTGTAAGAGTGGTTGACTGATAATGAACCTGAAAGCCCCAAAAGCTGCTGCAGTAAGGTAATACATATAGAAGGGTCCAAAAAATGTATCCATTGTTTAAAAGTCCATAACTTGCAAACTAATCGACGGAGTTGTCTCATTTTTGGTGAAAGTTTAGCTTAAAGTCCAACTTAAAGATATCACTGTAAGTGTTCGAAATGGTCACCATTAACATACACACAAACGATGCCGCCGAACTGTAGCACATGAATGTACGATGGATTCTCGAAGTTCATCGAATGTGCGTGGCTTTTATCGATAAACGACATCGTTTAGTGTTCCCCACAAGTAAAAGTCCAGAGGAGTTAGGTCTGGGGAACGTGGTGGATACTCCACAGCACCTCTACGGCCTATCCATCTTCCTGGTAGATTTTCGTCGAGATACGCCCTAACACGATTTTGGTAATGGGCTGGGGCGCCATCTTGTTGAAAGTAAATTTTTCCGTCTCCATACAAGTCTCGGATGGCAGGTAAAATGGATGTCTGAAGCTTCTGAAGGTACACCTCACCGGTAACTGTGCCGTCAAAGAAGAATGGACCTATCAAGCCCCGATAAGACATCCCACACCACGCATTTACTCACGGCAAATTCACAGCTTTGTCTACATGGACGTTCGGATTTTCGACTGCCCAGTAGATGCAATTGTGGCGATTTACTGTACCATTGAGTTCGAACTGTGCCTCATCAGACCACACAATCATCTCTGCAAACTCTTCATCGTTGTGCACCATGTTAGTAAATCACTCGCAGTACTCCATTCTACAATCTGGATCGTCCTCGTTCATTGCGTGTAGCAGTCGTGGGATGTAGCACTTCCACTTTGCTGTCTTCAAATTTCGCCGAACACTTGAGCGACTCACTCCAGTTTAACGGGCACATTGTCTCACAGACTTCTGTGGTGAGCGGGTGAATTATTGTAACACACGACGGGAGTTACCTGGACTTGTTACTGTTACAGGTCGTCCAGATAGTTGTTTGTGTACATCTTTAACACAGCCTTCGGCATCTGTTGCGTACTCATTTCGCCATTGCCGTTCAACCTCATTAATGTTTTCGTACTTAAAATACCACTTCAAAACTGACTTCCTTTCATCGAATGTAAGCCTTGCGCTAGCCATGTTTACTCGAGTAACTAGGTGCAACTAAGAACAAAACACTGACTATCTGGCGACTGTCATCTGAAAAAAACAAAACAACGCAAGGAAAGGCTTGTGTGGCGATTGCCGGAACTACAAACTATTACACTACCAAAGATGAGACAACTCCGTCAATTAGTTTGCCAGTTATCGACTTTTAAACAGTGGATACAATATATACACTCCTGGAAATGGAAAAAAGAACACATTGACACCGGTGTGTCAGACCCACCATACTTGCTCCGGACACTGCGAGAGGGCTGTACAAGCAATGATCACACGCACGGCACAGCGGACACACCAGGAACCGCGGTGTTGGCCGTCGAATGGCGCTAGCTGCGCAGCATTTGTGCACCGCCGCCGTCAGTGTCAGCCAGTTTGCCGTGGCATACGGAGCTGCATCGCAGTCTTTAACACTGGTAGCATGCCGCGACAGCGTGGACGTGAACCGTATGTGCAGTTGACGGACTTTGAGCGAGGGCGTATAGTGGGCATGCGGGAGGCGGGTGGACGTACCGCCGAATTGCTCAACACGTGGGGCGTGAGGTCTCCACAGTACATCGATGTTGTCGCCAGTGGTCGGCGGAAGGTGCACGTGCCCGTCGACCTGGGACCGGACCGCAGCGACGCACGGATGCACGCCAAGACCGTAGGATCCTACGCAGTGCCGTAGGGGACCGCACCGCCACTTCCCAGCAAATTAGGGACACTGTTACTCCTGGGGTATCGGCGAGGACCATTCGCAACAGTCTCCATGAAGCTGGGCTACGGTCCCGCACACCGTTAGGCCGTCTTCCGATCACGCCCCAACATCGTGCAGCCCGCCTCCAGTGGTGTCGCGACAGGCGTGAATGGAGGGACGAATGGAGACGTGTCATCTTCAGCGATGAGAGTCGCTTCTGCCTTGGTGCCAATGATGGTCGTATGCGTGTTTGGCGCCGTGCAGGTGAGCGCCACAATCAGGACTGCATACGACCGAGGCACACAGGGCCAACACCCGGCATCATGGTGTTGGGAGCGATCTCCTACACTGGCCGTACACCACTGGTGATCGTCGAGGGGACACTGAATAGTGCACGGCACATCCAAACCGTCATCGAACCCATCGTTCTACCATTCCTAGACCGGCAAGGGAACTTGCTGTTCCAACAGGACAATGCACGTCCGCATGTATCCCGTGCCACCCAACGTGCTCTAGAAGGTGTAAGTCAACTACCCTGGCCAGCAAGATCTCCGGATCTGTCCCCCATTGAGCATGTTTGGGACTGGATGAAGCGTCGTCTCACGCGGTCTGCACGTCCAGCACGAACGCTGGTCCAACTGAGGCGCCAGGTGGAAATGGCATGGCAAGCCGTTCCACAGGACTACATCCAGCATCTCTACGATCGTCTCCATGGGAGAATAGCAGCCTGCATTGCTGCGAAAGGTGGATATACACTGTACTAGTGCCGACATTGTGCATGCTCTGTTGCCTGTGTCTATGTGCCTGTGGTTCTGTCAGTGTGATCATGTGATGTATCTGACCCCAGGAATGTGTCAATAAAGTTTCCCCTTCCTGGGACAATGAATTCACGGTGTTCTTATTTCAATTTCCAGGAGTGTATATACAGGGTGAGTCACCTAACATTACCGCTGGATATATTTCGTAAACCACATCAAATACTGACGAATAGATTCCACAGACCGAACGTGAGGAGAGGGGCCAAAGGGAACGGTGATGGACCTTAGGTACAGAAGAGACTGGAAAAGCACATTACGTCCACATGCTAACACCTTTTTATTGGTCTTTTTCACTGACGCGCATGTACATTACCATGAGGGGTGTGGTACACGTTCGACGGGCGTTTCATAGGACTTGGAGGACGCATAAATTGCCCAGCCCGTTCTCCTGATCTTACACCTCTGGACTTCTTTCTGTGGGGTACGTTAAAGGAGAATGTGTACCGTGATGTGCCTACAACTCCAGAGGATATGAAACAACGTATTGTGACAGCCTGCAGCGACATTACACCAGATGTACTGCGGCGTGTACGACATTCATTACCCCCGAGATTGCAATTGTGTGCAGCAAATGATGGCCACCACATTGAACATCTATTGGCCTGACATGTCGGGACACACTCTATTCCACTCCGTAATTGAAAACGGAAACCACGTGTGTCCGTGTACCTCACCCCTCATGGTAATGTACATGTGCGTCAGTGAAAAAGACCAATAAAAAGGTGTTAGCATGTGGACGTAATGTGCTGTTCCAGTCTCTTCTGTACCTAAGGTCCATCACCGTTCCCTTTGGATCCCTACGTAATTCGGTGCTCTCCGATACACAAGATCGAAGAGCGGAGGAGTTGTTCTCAAGCGTCAACTTTAGGTTACAATATCTCCGGATGTAATTAACATTTTACAATGCAACAAAACGGCACTGATTACGTATTTGTTTATATGTTCAGATGTGCTAACAAAACCATTGGGGTTCCATTTAAAAAACGTAGGTTTGTGTTAAAAATATACGTCCGTGCATTTTTTAATGGTTTGTATTAACCAGTTACGCTAGCCCTTCTCCTCCCGTTCGGTCTGTGGAATCGGTTCGTCAGTATTTGATGTGGTTTACGAAATATATCCAGCGGTAACGTTAGGTGACTCACCCTATATATATATATATATATATATATATATATATATATATATATATATATATATATATATATACAGAGTTATTACAAATGATTGAAGCGATTTCACAGTTCTACAATAACTTTATTATTTGAGATATTTTCACAATGCTTTGCACACACATACAAAAACTCAAAAAGTTTTTTTAGGCATTCGCAAATGTTCGATATGTGCCCCTTTAGAAATTCGGCAGACATCAAGCCGATAATCAAGTTCCTCCCACACTCGGCGCAGCATGTCCCCATCAGTGAGTTCGAAAGCATCGTTGATGCGAGCTCGCAGTTCTGGCACGTTTCTTGGTAGAGGAGGTTTAAACACTGAATCTTTCACATAACTCCACAGAAAGAAATCGCATGGGGTTAAGTCGGGAGAGCGTGGAGGCCATGACATGATTTGCTGATCATGATCTCCACCACGACCGATCCATCGGTTTTCCAATCTCCTGTTTAAGAAATGCCGAACACCGTGATGGAAGTGCGGTGGAGCACCATCCTGTTTAAAGATGAAGTCGGCGCTGTCGGTCTCCAGTTGTGGCATGAGCCAATTTTCCAGCATGTCCAGATACACGTGTCCTGTAACGTTTTTTTCTCAGAAGGAAAAGGGGCCTTAAACTTTAAACCGTGAGATTGCACAATACACGTTAACCTTTGGTGAATTGCGAATTTGCTGCACGAATGCGTGAGGATTCTCTACCGCCCAGATTCGCACATTGTGTCTGTTCACTTCACCATTAAGAAAAAATATTGCTTCATCACTGAAAACAAGTTTCGCAACTGAACGCATCCTCTTCCATGAGCTGTTGCAACTGCGCCGAAAATTCGAAGCGTTTGACTTTGTCATCGGGAGTCAGGACTTGTAGCAATTGTAAACGGTAAGGCTTCTGCTTTAGCCTTTTCCGTAAGATTTTCCAAACCGTCGGCTGTGGTACGTTTAGCTCCCTGCTTGCTTTATTTGTCGACTTCCGCGGGCTACGCCTGAAACTTGCCCACACGCGTTCAACCGTTTCTTCGCTCACTGCAGGCCGACCCGTTGATTTCCCCTTATAGAGGCATCCAGAAGCTTTAAACTGCGCATACCATCGCCGAATGGAGTTAGCAGTTGGTGGATCTTTGTTGAACTTCGTCCTGAAGTGTCGTTGCACTGTTATGACTGACTGATGTGAGTGCATTTCAAGCACGACATACGCTTTCTCGGCTCCTGTCGCCATTTTGTCTCACTGCGCTCTCGAGCGCTCTGGCGGCAGAAACCTGAAGTGCGGCTTCAGCCGAACAAAACGTCATGAGTTTTTCTACGTATCTGTAGCGTGTCGTGACCATATGTCAACGAATGGAGCTACAGTGAATTTATGAAATCGCTTCAATCATTTGTAATAACCCTATATATATATATATATATATATATATATATATCATTATGCACGTACTGAGCGTTGGTTATTGTCCTAGTGTCCCCTGCGGAAACGACGGAGGTGAACGGAAGTTTTAGCGAATCACACTACACACCACAAGGCCTGGGGTGGCCTACTGTGTCTCGGACGAATGCATCTACGAGGCAGCACTCACCAGGTCTACGTCGTATGTGCAAACGACGATCACTTGAGTGCAGTCAGACATTGCTTCATCGCTAAAGACCACGACGCCCTGTTCCATCTTGCAAGTGACCACCTGGCGGCGGTAGTCGAGCCATGAACATCGATGCTGTGGCGCGAGTGGAAGACGGGCTAGACGTATGCATGCCCATTGCTACTAAATGGTTCGCAGCAGTTCGTGTTGACAACGTCTGGGATCACACTCCCTCTTATCTGTGCTGTGGTTGTTGTACGATCTGCCACTGCTGCACTTAACAATACGACGGTCCTAGTGGGCGTCTGAACTGCATGGACGTGAAGAACATTGTCTACTAGTGTGAGAATGTTCACGTGACCACTGACACCAGCATCGTTGCACAACTGACGCATCACATCCAGTTATGTGGCAATTCTCCGAAAGGATCATGCCGCCACGCAGAAGGTCCTAACTTGTCCCATTTCAAACTCAGTTGACTGTAGGAAGCACGAGTGCGTCTCTGAGGCACGGTTGCCTGCTTGCTTCACACGTTTGCACCACAATGAGCCTTCTGGCTGTGAGTATTCTCTGTTGAATAGTCGACACAAATAGCATCCTGGTAGCTACGCCACTACGCTTTTTGTTGGCGGACGATGTTGAAGCCATAATCAGTACTTAGGCTACCCCCACCTAGCATAGGCCATCGTCGGATCAAAACCGAGATAGTCTTTCCAGATGCAGTAATTTTATTTCCGGCAGTGTGTATGGATTACTGTACAATATTTATATCTATGTACTTCCTGTGTAGTTTCAGTGACACCCTTTGGTCTGAAGATATGTAAGTGGGCTGTTTAGATTTTATGTTGGTAACGCCACGTAGCGCTCTGTATGAAAATCACTGACTGTGCTGTGTGCAGTCTGTGGCTGGTTTGCATTGTTGGAATATGTGCTATTGTAGTTGTTGTGGACTGGCAAGACAGCCAAACCACTATGAGGAAGCCGAAAGGCACGCGTTTAAGCTCACGCAGGCTGGCGTGAGGTCTGGAACAGGACAAGGGAATTATACTAGCAAAAAACGTACGTAGCTGCTGGAATACTTAACTTTAATCCATAATTGGTGAACATCGCTCTTGGCGGTACATGTTTTACAACATCAATAGTAACTGGTAATGGCGCCTTGCTAGGTCGTAGCAAATGACGTAGCTGAAGGCTATGCTGACTATCGTCTCGGCAAAGGAGAGCGTATTTTGTTAGTGAACCATCGCTAGCAAAGTCGGCTGTACAACTGGGGCGAGTGCTAGGAAGACTCTCCAGACCTGCCGTGTGGCGGCGCTCGGTCTGCAATCACTGATGGTGGCGACATGCGGGTCCGACGTATACTAGCGGACCGCGGCCGATTTAAAGGCCACCACCTAGCAAGTGTGGTGTCTGGCGGTGATACCACAGTAGTGTTGGGCAGTTGGATGTGAACAGCGGGTAGCGTTGCGCAGTTGGAGGTGAGCCGCCAGCAGTGGTGGATGTGGGGAAGTGAGACGGCGGATTTTTGAGAGCGGATGATCTGGAGGTGTGTCCATCAGAAAGAGTAAATTTGTAAGACTGGATGTCATGAACTTATATATATATATATATATATATATATATATATATATATATATATATATATATATATATATATATAATGACTTTTGAACACTTTGAACACTATTAAGGTAAATACATTGTTTCTTCTCTATCAAAATCTTTCATTTGCTAACAGTGCCTATCAGTATTTAGTGAGTTTAGTAGTTAGAGAATCCTTTATTTAGGTGGCAGTATTGGCACTCCCTGTATTGCAGTAGTTCGAGAAACAAAGATTTTTGTGAGGTAAGTGATTCATGACAGGTATAGGTTATTGTTAGTCAGGGCCATTCTTTTTTATGGATTATTGAAAGTCAGATTGCGTTGCGCAAAAAAAAATTCTGTGTAAGTTTAGTGATGATCAGAATAAATAAAGAGAGAAATGTCTGAATACGTTCGGTTTTGATCTGTTTGAAAATAAAAGAACGTAAGAAGTTTATCAGCACAGTCATTTATAATTTTGCTAAGGGGACTTTCCATATAAGGGTACGTTTCTCCTAAGGGGACGTTTCAGATGGTCTGTTGAGATTGAGCTCCGTCACCAGTAATGAAATGGAACATTTGCGATCATGACTGATTATTATCATTAAATTATATTGTAGATCGCTACTGCTCCTAACATGCTTTCAAAAATTATTGGCTTGTAACAGGAACTATTACTAAATGCTTCATCTGGTCACATGAAAAACGATAATCATCACATTAATACTAGGAATTGGGGAGGGATTGGTTTAACTGTACTACGACACGTGTAGCTTAGAAGCAGATATCCTTGGTGTAGTGAAACAGCTTAAATCACTTAGTAAAGGCAAGATCTTCGGTTCAGACTGTACAGGAGTTATGTTCCTTTCTGAGTATATTGATACAGTAATTCCATACTTAGCACTCATATACAACAGCTCGCTCGTCGAAAGATGCGTACCTAAGTTCTGGCAAGTTGCACAAGTCATACCAATACCCAAGGAAGGAAAAGGAATAATCCGCTGAATTGCAGACCCACATCACTAACCTCGATTTTCAGTAGGATTTTTAATTATGCTATGCATTCAGACGCTATAAATTACCTCTCAGAAAACAATTTATTGACGTCGTTCTTGTTAAACACAACTGGCTCTTTATTACCACGAAGTAATGAGTGAAATCATCAGGGAGTGTACAATTGATTTCCTATTTTTAGGTTTCCAGAAGGCTTCTGACACCGTTCCTCAGAAGCTACTTCTAATCAAATTGCCTGCCTGTGGAGCATCGTCTCAGTTGTGCTTTTAGTTTCGTAATTTCCTGTCAGTAAGATCAGAAGTCGTAGTAACTGACGGAAAGCCATAGAGTAAAAGTAAAGTAGTCTGTGGCATTCCCCAAGGCGTTCCTGACCTAAATAAACAGTTTAGGAGACAATTTGAGTATCCCTCTTAGTTTGTTTGCGGATAGGTGCAGTCATTTACTGTCTTGCAAAGACATCAGATAAGCAAACCAAGTTACAAAATGATTTAGACAAGATATGTGTACCGTGCAGTTGACTCTAAATAATGAAAAGTCTGAAGTACTAAAAAGGAATCCACTAAACTACGTTTACACGATAATAATACAAAGGTGAAGGCTGTAAATTTGAACTACATATTAAGGGATTACAATTACGAATAACTTAAACTGGAACAACCACAGAGATAATATTGTGAGGATAACAAACCAGAGACTGCAATTTATTGCCAGAACACTTAGAAATGAAACATGTCTACAAAAGAGACGGCCTATACTACGCTTGTTCGTTCTATTCTGGGTGGTTCAAATGGCTCGGGCACTATGGGACTTAACATGTGTGGTCATCAGTCCCCTAGAACTTAGAACTACTTAAACCTAACTATCCTAAGGACATCACAAACATCCATGCCCGAGGCAGGATTCGAACCTGCGACCGTAGCGGTCACGCGGTTCCAGACTGAAGCGCCTAGAACCGCACGGCCACTACCGCCGGCTTCTATTCTGGAATAGGATACTTCTGAGCGGTATGCGATCCGCATCAGATAGGATTGACGGAGAACGAAAAAGCTCAAAGAAGGCCAACTTGTTTTGTATTATCGCGAAATAGGGGAGAGAGTGCCATGGACATGAGACGAGAACTGGGGTGGCAATCAAAAAAACTAAGGGGTCTTTTTTGAGGCAGGATCTTCTCAAGAAATATCGGTCAACAATTTTATCCTTAGAGTACGAAAATATATTGTTGACGCCCAGCTACGCAGATAGAAATGATCATCATAATAAAATAGGATAAATCAGAGCTCTCACGGAGAGATTTAAGTGTTCGTTTTTCCTATGCGCTTTTCGAGAGTGGAACGGTAGAGAAATAGCTGTAAGGCGTTACAATGAGTCCTCTTCAACGCACTTAATTTTCCGTTGCAGAGTCATAGATGTAGATGTAATAGTGATACGACTGTCTGTTTAACTGTTGCAATCAGCGCTTGATCTCAGCTACAAAAGACAAAAACTATCACTGACAGCTCCATTTCACACAGCGCGTAATGACAGAAACTTGGGTCCCTGCCCTTCCTCACGTGACTTAGTTTGGTTTCACACATCAATACTCCGGAGAGAGGAGTGTGTACGGTGTACTGTTTGTGGTCATAGTTTCTGCTTCCCCGCGCCACTGCAAAGACGCACCTGATCCCAGTACCCAAAGAGTTTCCTGGGCCACGAATATCGATATTGACACAGTATTTTTGCTTCAGCAGATACTTTGTCTGCTGAAAGCTGACGAAGTAAAAGAAGCATGGTGAAAGTTAGGTTGGGGTACATTCACTACCATTCAGACAGCCAATTTTCACATAAATACACAAATCAACACAGGTAATAGTGAATATTATGATTTTTAGATATTTCTGTGTCCGCAATTCGTGGTCTTCCGGTAGCGTTCTCGCTTCCCGTGCACGGGGTCCCGGGTTCGATTCCCGGCTGGGTCAGCGATTTTCTCCGCCTGAAGATGACTGAGTGTTGTGTGCCCAATATCATTATATTATCATCATTGACTCGCAAGTTGCCGAAGTTGCGTCAGCTAAAAAGTATTTGCTATACGGCGGTCGAACTCCCCCGCATGGGGCCTCCCGGCCAACAATGCCAATATTCCTGGTACCCACTTCTCCTACTTTACTCATTTGTTCATATCAGCCGTATTGTTGGCATAAAGTATTATTGATGACACTAAATTTGACTATAGAGGCTAAAAGTCGACGCTCGCCTGTACTGACTGTTGACCGGACAGCTTTCGGTTCTCATGTTTACTCTCAAGATCCCCTTAGGTGACAACCGCGTCAGTATGCAGTGCGAGCATGCATCTCCTGTGGTCTTCCACTACCCACTGACGTCGTCTAAGAGCTATTGAGAATGACGTAAGTGTCGAAATTTGTCTATCCAAAACACAGAATGTGTGAGCACTGACTGTTAACCTATTTAGCCATCTTTACACATTTTTTCCTCTACCTTTCTCTACCACGTCAGTACACTTTACATCACTACATTGTCGTCTCAGACTGTATTTTCACCTGTGTACATCCTACAATCCAACATATGATTCCAGGATTTTTGCATTCCTATAATGTAATCCAGCACACATATTCCTCTTGTCTCCTAGCCATTTCCTAGTGTATCCCGACCTCTTGGATTTTTTACAGTGCATTTGCTCTCACTTGTTGAAATTTACTGCCAGGTCCCTACTACCGAGTCCGTATTCTCCCACTTCTTCTATTCGTATTCCTATTGTAAACTTTATTTTAATGTCTAAAATACTATGATACACAAAAAAAGAAAGAAAAAACGACGCATCACGAAGGAGTTATGCAAATAGGTCTCAAACTGATATTCATACAGATATCGACGGAAAATGCACAAGTGTAAACTGCGGCGGCCGATGCCATGAGAGTGTGACCCTGCAGTGCAATTTAACTTCGCAGCTGGCAAAGATAGTAAACAGGGGACATGTGGACGCATATAGTCTTTGCGAATTTCATTCCGTGTTCTCAGTTGGACAGTAACTACGCCTAGCACACAGGCTCATGAACAGTATACGCAGATGCCCGCATCTCAGAGAGGACGTGCAGTTGGACTCAAAGAACACAGTTGGAGTAATCGGCGAATCGCTCAACATTTGAACAGGAGCGATGCCACTATTGGACAGTGTTGACAGAAATGGGTGAAGTATGACCGAACACGGCGTCGTGGAAGAAGCGGTCGACCTAGAGAGACGACAGAACGTGAAGACTGAGCAATCGTCAGAGAGGCACTAAGAGCTCCAAATTCATCACGTCATCGATCCAAAGTGCAACTGGTATTTCGGTGACCACAAGGACCATTAATAGATGGCTCACAGTAAGGGGATGGCTCACCGCTCCCCTTGCGCTGACTACCATTCACCTCTGCACACCAACGAGGGCATTTGTAATGGTGTTGGCCACATTCTGCCTGGAATCTCGTTGACTGAACTGTCTTTGGTGATGAGTCCCGCTTCGAACTGAGCACTGATGACTGGCAAAGAAGTGTCTGGAGACGCCCCGTACAGTGTTGATTATCGGTCTCCATACGGCCTTACAGCTGTTGGTGTGCAGCTTCATATCACAGCATCACCCCTTGCGTTGTTCCCGCCGCACCTTTACAGCACAGCGGTACATCGATGGTATTCTACACCCAGTTTTGTAGCCCTTCATGGCAAGCCACTCTGGGAGTACTTTTCAACAAGATAATGCCTGTCCTCACAGTTTCTACTGTTAGTCTTTGCGCTTGCCAGACCCTATCTTGGGCAGAAATGTCGCCGAATGTGTCACCAACTCAGGTCGTTTGATGCAATGTGGGTAACACCATCCAACTACTTCGGCATTTTGACGTTCTAACACGCCAATTGACAGCACTTTATATGATATTCCACAGGAGGACATCCAAGAACACTATGAATCGATGCCAAGTCGAACAACTGTCTACATATAGGCCAGAGGTGGATTAACACCTTATTGACTTGTGAAGCTCTTTCTCTTGAAAAAAATGTCTTTTTCTTCAACAAATCATCCAATTTTTTTGAAACTGTAGCCATTTGTTTGCCTATACATGTACACCACATACACCGATTTACACCCCATTCCAATAATTCTTTTGTGGTACCTCGTTTTATTTCTTCTTAGTGTGTATTATGTATATACTAATATGAATCTTAAGAGAAAGTAAGACTCTTTAGCAGAATAGAATTTCTGTAATTCACCCCGAATCTGTACTATATTATTCTTGTGACATGTAAAATATTCTTGAACGTTGTTCAGTACATATATATCCAGCTGTCTCATTTTCACACTACACCTAAAGCTTTGATATCTCTGTAGAGTTTACTTTTAGTGCTGTGACTAGGACTTTGTAGAGACTAGAGAAAAGAGAGAAATGCGGTGGAACTTATAAAATAAATTAAAAATAATAATATATTAATTATTCTATCTGTATGATGGTGTTTGTAATTGTAATTGATATTTGCTTATCTGGAACGTGGACGTTTAATTATTCGGTATCAGACACTTGACAATGGCTTTTTCGTAAAGGCAATGTTACTCGTAGTTGACCGTGAAATAAAACTGAAATAATCGGACTTCGTAAATAAATCGTTTCCAAAGACTGCTGCGGTAGGTGCGGATTCAAATCTAAATCTCAATATTAGAATAATTTGCCAGCCATGTCAATATGTCGTACAGAGGTGTCTGTCTACTAAACATAAAAAAGTTACACAGTTAGTTAAATCAGATATATTCAATGAATAAGCCTACAGTTCATAATCCTACTTACTTTTATAAATATAAATTCTTTACAGAAGTGAGTGCCTAGTCTGGTTGCAACTCGCAGTATTCTTCTCTAACCTGAAATATGGCGGTGTGCCAGACAATAAAATAAAATACATGCTTCTTGCACCACTTCAACCAGAGCTCTCCGTTTCTTCTTAATTAAACATAAGAGTAACGTAATTGTGCTTTTGTTTTATCAGCGACACAGCGCTGCAGTTGTATGCCATAGGCTTTATTTATTTGTCACTGATTATTTATTTAATTAATATTTCGCGTTTCCACAGAAACTCACGCTTGGCATGCAAATGTGCCTTTATATTGCCCCCTGAATTGCGAGGCGAAAGGACACACCTGCAGGCGAGCAATTCACCTAAAGGCACAAGAAAATCTAAGTTATCTACAACTATTTACATGACCTACATTATACACATTATATACAAAATTTGAATGACGCGGGTGCGCCGTAAAAGTTCTTATGTTGGCAGATAGAGTGCGCGCATGCGCAGAAGCGTCTGTGTGACTGCCGTTATGTCGTACAGTTAGATCACGCGGCACAGTATTGCAGTTCATATTGTTCGTGTGCACGCGTTTCTCAGTCGTTGCACAAAGAAAATATTCAACCAAGATTACATATGAAGACTACATTCTATGACAGGTAACTTAGTTTTAAATTTACAATATTTGTTATAACACAATACAACTTAGATTGTTGAATGTTCTTAGTTACATAGTATTGTTTTGAAATACTTCAAAGAAAAATGTCCGTATGTTCCAGGTGCGTTGACCTATACACATCGTGTCGTTATTACAGTTCATATTCATCCGCTGCACAATAATTTTTTACAGGTTAGTATTGTCGTGGTAAAGTTTTTTGATCACAGTAACATCGTTGTATAACAACGTGATTAATACATAAGCGTGTCCATTTCTCATCTCCATTATAGTCGTTGTGATGCAGTTCGTTGTGACTAAAAGCATTGCTTATTACAGATCAGATGTGACCCGTCGAGTAATTGGTCCACGTGCAGTTCGTTTTTTACATTCCATGGAAGCTTGGTTGCAGAACCTCGGACGGCACATAGCTGGCGTCGATCCTTGGACAGTCCAGGTAAGAGTGTCCGTCACATTTCGAGAACATTTCATTCCCTGAAGTTCCAACCAAAATTCTTCCACCCGTCGTGTTCTTTTCTGGACAGACACTATGTGTCCATTTAATCCAGTTAACATCTTGAAGTTAGGTACTGTAGTAATGTCACTAGACGATGCACGAATTATGCACTTCACATTTTCAGTTTTTCGCTGAATATAGTTCACCTAAATGTTCGTAGTTATTAATCAAAGAAATCATTCATCGCGTTTACATAGATACGCTGCATAATGAATGGCATTAACCGTTTCTTTCACATAGGTTTCTGCGTAGTTGCAGAGTTAGTAATGTTCGTTAATGTCCGTGAACAGAGGTTCACTATGCAATGTCTTTTTGGCACTCGTTTTGTTCAAATTTTTTACATAGTACAGTTACATGATACATCAGTTAAAAAAATAAGTAATTATACATACACGTCACATATATTCTTAGCATAAACATAATACAGTTGCACATAAACATGTTTGCATCATCATTACATAGCTATAGGTTATTACATTGTGTCACGTTTGATTACATGAATTGTCGATATTTACATCCTCTTTAGCGGTTTTGCTGGGATATTATCGATGTTTTTTGTGATGTCATCTGAAATTAAGATTGGTTAGACACAACATTCATTACATCAGTAGACAAGACCAGGCGTTTCACTACTCAATAATATTCAAAATAGTAAGAGAGAGAAAATGTTCGATTCCTCGCGTTTTGTGCGTGTGTGTAGAGTGTCTGTGTGGCCTTGACTACTGATAGATGCTTTTCGTGTTGAGAGATGTGCGTCTAATCTATTTCTCAAAGTAAAAGATCGCTTCACAGGTGACGTCTGTCAGTTCGTCAGGTGTCACACCAAGTCAGTGGTACCTTCAGTAACAAATGTTCCGTGAAAAATTAATATGTCATCCACTGCTACGTAATCATAAATTTTACTTTAATATTCCGTCCTTCAGGTGGTGCCGTGCGTTGAAAGAAGAGTTCTTCTGTCTTCAACTGCGTCACTGGAACCGCTGAAATGAAAATTTCTATACTACTTATTATCTGTGCTGTAACAACAGAGTTTTTCGAGTTGCTTAGCAATATTTTGATGGGTATGACCTTGACATTATTCAGCATGAAATGCTCTAAGATCTCGGTGTGCGTATAGCCCAATAATTTTGTTAGTTCTAGGATGTTGTAACAGATACGCACCAGGATGCGGTATGTTAACAATTATATAAGGTCCTTCATATAGCAGGCGCCACTTAGCGTTGCGTTGTTTGAGTGCTACAGATTTATGATGAGTACGAAGTAGTACAAGCATTCCTACCTCGAATTTTTGTTTTCCTTTTATTATGTTTCTGTGATGTTTGTTTCGTATTTGTGCGTGATGTGTCAATGTAGTCAATACTTCTTTTATTTTCTATTCAGGTGTGATTTCCTTGTCTGACAACTTAGGTAATGGTTCTATCCACTGATCGTTCTGTTTGCAATTGAACATGATCTCGTTAGGTGTGTAATTTGTATCGTAAATATTTAAGTTATTGTGTACGTCTTCGAAAAGACTTAGGTAGGACACCCAATTAGTATGCTTTGATGAAATATAGGTCCTCATGAATCGGTTCAGTTTTCGGAAAAGTCTCTCAGTCGCGTTACATTGTGGACTAAACCTCGAAATAAATATACTTTTAATGTTATTGTCCTTCAAGAAATTTCTCCATTTGTACCCAGAGTAGTATGTTGCATTATCTGACAGAATTGCTTTAGGTTTTCCCACGTGCGTCAGGTAATCACTTGAGAATCTTCGTATTATAGCACTTGCAGTGGCGGATTTTAAAGCATAAAGTTTGACATGTTTAGAAAATATATCGTAAAAAGCTAAGATATATTTGACGCCTCCAGAGCTTGCTGGATGTGGACCACTGATGTCAGTACACAGAATTTCCAGGGGTTTACTAGGTAAAATAGAATGTAAATCTGTTTTTTTGTGGATAAATTCTGAGGTTTTGATTTTTGACATATGACACATGTTTTCAGTTCCCTGTAAATTTTTCTTCTCATATTGCTAAAATAACAGTATGTGCTGAGCTTCGCTAAACACTTTTTTGTCCCATAATGTCCCCAAACTAAGTGTGTGTGCCAAATTAAATTACGTTCAGACTCTTTGGGAATGCATACACACCAGTTAGTAGCATTAGGATGTCGTCGATAAAATAGCACATCATTGTGTAAGTTGTAATACTTAGTCAAAGGATGATTGTGTTTTTCTACCAGTAATGTTATTATCTTATACCAGTGAGGATCTGATTTTTGTAATTCAGCCATGTTTCTGCACATATCAATATAATATTGGTGATACTGCTTGTCTTGCATTAAGAGAATCCTGTAGTCATTTATATTTTCTAAGTCACTGTTGGTATCATTCATACCTTGTGGAAGTCTAGACAAAGTGTCTGCAATGGTGTTGTCCTTACCTCTTATGTACTTAATTTCAAAAGAGTAGTTCTGAAGTGTAACTGCCCATCGTGATAGTCTAGGATGTACAAGTTTACAAGTTAACAAAAATGTCAGGGCCTGGTGATCGGTGTAAATTACTGTATGTTTTCCAAATAAATAATAATTGAATTTCTTGAATGCCCATACTATGGAAAGTGTTTCTAACTCAGTAGTGGAGTATGTACGCTCACATTCAGTTAAAGTACGACTTGCAAACCCAATAATTCTTATCTGTTCCTTTTCTTTATTCTTTACAACTTGAAATAAGCAACATCCCAAGCCAGTACGTGAAGCGTCACAAGTCATACAAAAATCTAATTTGAAATCTGGATGGCTCAATAAGTTTGCACCCACTAAAGCATGTTTAATTGTATTAAAGTCATTCTGGCACTGTTCTGACCAGATCCAAACTTGATTCTTTCTGAGTAGATTTAGCAGATGTTTACTGTTCAAAAGTGGTTGTGGCAAAAAATGTCTAAAAAATGAACATAGCCCAAGGAATGATTTTAACTGCTTTTTAGTTCGAGGGCTAGGAAAGTTTCTGATAGCATCTAATTTACTGGGATCAGGACGTATGCCCTGTGAATTAATGATATGTCCTAAATATTTTATCTCACTGCAACCAAATTTTGATTTTCTTAGGTTGGCTGTGACTCCAGCTTGTGCAAATTTTTCTAAAATTCTTTGAAGTGTGTCAACGTGTTCATTCCAAAACTGTGTAGCTATCAGTATATCATCTACATAGTGTGTGACTGTCTCAACTAAATCGTCGCCAAGCACAGTATCCAGGGCTGTAATGAATACCCCAGAGCTGACATCAGTCCGAAGGGTAGAACACAAAACTGATAGGTTCGCCCCCCGAACATAAATGCAGTATATTTCCGTGAATCAGGAGTGATACCCACCTGCCAAAACGAATTAGCGAGATCTATTGTGGAAAAATATTTTGCATCTAGAAATTTCTGTAATTGCTCTTCTACTCTTCTAAATTTTCGGGTTTTGTGTGAACCGGTCAAATTATTTCATTAATTGCTCATGCGTCTAACACTAACCTAATGCTTCCATTCGATTTTTTGACAACAAGTAGAGGACTACAATAAGGTGAGGTGGATGGTTCAATGACCTTCCAGTCTAACATTTGTTTTAATTCTTGCCACACAGCAGGTCGTTGAGATAACGGTACGTTATATGTCTTATGGTAGAAGATCTTGTGAGACTTAACTTCAATCTTGTACACATACGTGTTGATAACACCCAATCGTTTGGTAAAAACTTGTAAATATTTGGATAACACTTCCTGTTGTTTTATACGTTCATGTACACTGAGAGCTGTAGCTTCACTTATCTTATGATCAAGCAATGTTTTCAAGTCCATTAGCTCCGTGTCAGATGAGTGTGTTTGCATGTCTTGAATGTCTTTGTCAAGTACTAACTGAACCTTGTACCCTGTACAGTCTTTGTCATGCTTTAGAGTTCTCCTGTCCAAATCAATAATAATTACCCTGCTTTTATCATTTAAAATACATTTACCTTTGGAGAAGTCTATAATGCAGTCCTTCTCGCTCATAATATCTATTCCTAATATGCAATTTGTCACAAGGTTTTGTACAACCAGGAATGGCCATTGTACGGTTCCATTACCTATTTTAACGTTTACAAAAACTTGCTTCGTAACCCTACATGACTTATTACCTAGTGCAGTAGTTATTTTACAGTTTTGGGCAGGAAACTCAGGCACAGATTCCAATTCACACATCTTTTTATAGAAATTAAAAGACAAAACGCTCACAGCTGCACCTGTATCTAGGATAATAGTAGTTGGAATCCCACCTACTACACCAGTAGTAGATGCTAAAACAATTTCATTTGTGTTTGAACGACATTGTGTACTGTCTTGCAAAAGTTCATCTGATATATTCTCATTGTGGTTGTATCTTATAAATAAAACAGGTAATTTTTGTTTAGAATTATTCGGCATATCATTATTCTGTTGTTCAAGTGTGGTGTCAAATAACTGATTAACATTGAAGTCGCCCCCCAAGAATTCTTCAGCCACGACCTGGGGCATAGTAGTGACTGTTTCTAGTTTGTTGGATTAGCATTTGTACTAGGTACTGACACAGATTGAGGTTGTGCATCAGGTGTCATTTCTATTATATTCACATTCGGATATTGCCTATTATGATCTCCAAACTTTTGCAGTTGTTGTTGCTGTTGCGCATTATAACTTACCTGTCGGTCGTAAGGTATGCTCCAATTTTGTCCTGGTGTCTGCTGTGGTAAAGCAGAGTTTGAATGAAAGTACTGATCGTTACGAGTCCAACCTTGATGCTGTCTTGGCTCGTAGTTGTTATTATTTCTATTTCTGTTTGTGTTTTTGTTGTTGCCTTTGTATCCGTTGTTACCGTTGTAGTTATTACCGCGGTGCCTTTTGTATGGATTGCCGCATGAATGGTTATTACTGTTGTAACTACTGTTTGTATTGGAATACGCGTGTTGATTTTGATTTCCGTACTGAGACGGCATGTGAGTTTGCTGTTTTTGTTGTACCGCGTATCCAACTGTGGACGCGCCAGAATTGTGTTGGCAAGCCTGCATGTTTTGCATACCACCAGTGTAAACATTGTGGCTGCTGTTTTGCCGCGCGAAGCGCTGGTCTTCAAGTAACATGTCAACCGAATCTAAAGCTGTTAAAAAATAATCTGAATCGTCATCCGGGATATGTAGGAGTTTTTGTTTAATGTTGAAAGGCAATTTGGCCTTCAACGCACGGAGTATATCACGCGTTGCGACTGGTTCGTCTAAAAAGTGTCCCATGTTCAAGTATTTTTCAAAATATCTGCGTAAGTTACCATTTTTACTGTTAAAAGTTTCAGGTTCTAAAATTTGTCTTCTGCGTTGCTCCTGGACGGGTTGCGACCAGAATTTGTTCAGAAAAGCACGCTCAAACTCACTGTACGTGGTACATACGTCAGCTTGACTGTATGCCCAGACAGCTGCATCGCCTTGGATGTAACCGACAATATATGAAATCTTTTTCCGGTCACTCCAAGTGCGTGGAAATGCGTTACTAAAGGATTTAAGAAAAATCACCGGATGAATGGTTCGTTTTTCTGGGATAAAAATCTGAAATTGCCTGTGTTTCATTAAGCTTTCTTCTTCCTTCGTATTGTGATATGGATTTATTCCACTGTAATTACTGGTATGTTCAGCTGGCGAGTAATTACGATAATGTTGCTGTGGTTTACCATGATAATAGCTTGTGTTTGTGTTTGCACATCGTGGTATGTGTTGTAGTCGTGGTGTGTTTTGTTCTTGTGTGTTTGTCGTGTGCGGTATGTGTGTGTCATACTCGAATGTATATTGGTTCCTGAACTGTGCATTTTGACTGATATTTTCGTTACATTCAGACTGTGGTCGATCGGTGAATTGTCTCATGGGTGCAGTGACGGATTGTACAGCGTCACTGATCAGCTGTTTGTTATTAGTAATGTATTGCGCTACGGAGTCGTGCACAATTGTTGGTAAATTTTCACGTAAGCATGTATCAAAATGTTTGTCTTTGTTCACTACCCAATCATTAAATTCCTTATTAATATTTTGAAAATGAGCTGTGGCATCAGATTGTAAGATGTCAGTCAGGTGTTGTTCAACATTGTCAAATTTATTCTGTACGTCAGTAATTCGTTTTTCAAGGTTGTCATGTACTGAAGGATATGTTTGAATTTGTTCAGTAAGAACTTCACACGTGACATTAAGGTTTTTTACTTGTGTCTGTAAAAGTGCTACGTCAGTTGTAGTCTTTTCTTGTCTCGTATTAAGCTGGGAAAATTTAGTACTGAGTTCAGTCATCTGTTTGGTCAGTGTGGCGTCTATAAGTTCCACACGTTTACATAAAGTGTCATTACCTGTCTTGAGTGCTATGAGGTCAGATTTAATTGCGTCATTTTGTGTCTTTAACTGTTCATTTTGTGTCTTTAAGGTTGCCATGTTTTCCGCGTTCTGTTTCCTTATGGTTGCCATATTTTCTGCGTTTTGTTTCATTAGCATTTGTAACATGTCGGCAATGTTTACCGTTTGCAAGGTCTCTGCCCCCGCCGCGTCATTAGACGTGACGTCATGCATTAACATGGGCTCTGATTGAGACTTTGAAATTTTTGTGGTGGACGGCCTATTGTCAAAATTTTCGTCAACACTTGCGTCAATGTTTGATGAATCGTCACTACCGGTTGCTGTCGTAAAGTCATTTTCTAACACTTGTCTCACGTCCGAGTCGGATTGCGTCTGAATAGTACGTCCTTGCTGTTCCATTTTTGCGTATTGTTTTCTAGTTATTACCATGCCACACGTGATATATGTTTCAAGAAAATTTTTGACACTGATTTTAAAATAAAATGTAGTTGAGCATGAATCGCTCGTAGCAACAATGGCTGTCTGTTAATTTAAAAATATAAACTGAATTTGAGATTATTGGTAATGGCTGCTGGCCATGTTACATGATATCGTACAGAAGTCGGCCATATTGTACACTCGTGTATTGGTATTGTTGCATACGTTATTGTTTAGGGAAAAGTACTGAGAACGAAATTTATCACTGAAGCTGTTATGCGGAAAAGAAACACTACAGAATTTACTGAAAAGCTAATACACTGAATTATACGTCTGGTCAAGCCTGCTAATGCAAAGATGCTGCGTCTTACCTTATTTTGCTGGAAGCTTCTTTGCGTCTTCCGGCAAAATTTCAGAATTTGAAAATATCTTCCAATTTTGTTATCTCTCATACATTGACGTCCAGGTCCAGAAAGTTGATTTTTTACATGAAACAAAGAGAACAATGTAACAAATGACAAAACTGAACAACGTCCTGTCACGGTCGCCAATATAAAATAAATTAAAAATAATAATATATTAATTATTCTATCTGTATGATGGTGTTTGTAATTGTAATTGATATTTGCTTATCTGGAACGTGGACGTTTAATTATTCGGTATCAGACGCTTGACAATGGCTTTTTCGTAAAGGCAATGTTACTCGTAGTTGACCGTGAAATAAAACTGAAATAATCGGACTTCGTAAATAAATCGTTTCCAAAGACTGCTGCGGTAGGTGCGGACTCAAATCTAAATCTCAATATTAGAATAATTTGCCAGCCATGTCAATATGTCGTACAGAGGTGTCTGTCTACTAAACATAAAAAAGTTACACAGTTAGTTAAATCAGATATATTCAATGAATAAGCCTACAGTTCATAATCCTACTTACTTTTATAAATATAAATTCTTTACAGAATCGAGTGCCTAGTCTGGTTGCAACTCGCAGTATTCTTCTCTAACCTGAAATATGGCGGTGTGCCAGACAATAAAATAAAATACGTGCTTCTCGCACCACTTTAACCAGAGCTCTCCGTTTCTTCTTAATTAAACATAAGAGTAACGTAATTGTGCTTTTGTTTTATCAGCGACACAGCGCTGCAGTTGTATGCCATAGGCTTTATTTATTTGTCACTGATTATTTATTTAATTAATATTTCGCGTTTCCGCGGAAACTCACGCTCGGCATGCAAATGTGCCTTTATAAACTACTGTCAGGATATCTATCTTAGGTGACTTAGTAGTAGTAGTAGTAGTAGTAGTAGTAGTAGTAGCAATAGCTTTATTCATCCTTAGATCTCTTTTTACGATGATATAGGTCATGTCAAAATATTTACAAATTTAGATAAATTTAAAATAAGCCAATTCGTATACACATATATTTACAGATTTCTAGTTAGATTTACTCCTTGTATACAATACTTTTACTACAAATAACTTATTAAATAATGCAATGCCACATTGTTCAGTCATATCTCACTATCAGTCATTGCACACACTATACACACATTGTTTCATAACATTTCTCTCACTACAAGCACGCACGCACACACACACACACACACACACACACACACACACACACTGGTGATCCCTGGGACAGTTTCTGTACAACAACTTTCCATTTGCTATCCTGAAAAACTAAGTCAGCATCCCTCCATAATGAGTGAGATGTTGAGCTCAGAAAGAGGTGTTAGTATTGTGCTATGCACAGCTTGGGGGTATCTCTAGAAGGAAAAAAAGAAGGAAAGAAACATAAAGTGAAGGTGTTATGTGGAATGTTGGATATTTTAAATTCATCATTATTATTATTATTTATTTCTACAACATTTTTATCAAACCCCTACTCTGTTTTATCTAAGTAATCCTTGAATATATAAAATGTATTGCATAACAGGTACTTTTTAGCTGCCTTTTCAAATAATATTTTTGAAATTTCTTTACTCTCTTTTGGTAATTTATTGTACAGTTTTATTCCGTGGTAGAAAATGCCACTTTGAGTTTTATTTTTTCTTGGTAAATGTAAATTGAGTCTATCTCACGTTGCATGGTCATGGACAGAGCTGTTTGTGCAGTAATTACCAATGTTATTTTTGATGTGTACAGCTGACTAGTGAATGTATTCACTTGGAGCAGTTAAAATCCCCAGTGTTCTGAACGGATCTTTACAATGAGCTCGACTAGTATTTTCGGTTAATATTCTTATGCCTCTTTTCTGAGGTTTGAAAATTGTGTTCATATTTTGTGCATTTGTTCCCCAAAAAAGAATGCAATAGCTAAGAATTGAGTGTACATATGAATAATATGTAACTAAAAGGCACTGCATGTTACACGCTTAACAAGAGATATATGGCTAATGCTCTTGCATTGTGGTGTATGTTATAAAGTAGTGCGAAATTATAGTCTGTTTATTCTGAGTGAAACATTCCTGTTACGTAGAGCTGTGTTACTACTGTAGTGTCGAACGTACGATGAAATTGTCAGAATGAGCTCGAAGATGCAACAAGAAAAGAAACAATACCCCAGAAAATGAGAAAGAACTAATTCATACTCATTAGTATAGGCCTCTAGATTCTTAATGCTTATTCCTTGTATTGTCTAACATCAATGAAGGTTTTTAATGCTACGCAGTCGTGTATGAAACCGACGCGTGAAGCAAGCACACGATACAGTAGAACATCTCTGTATTGTTAGAATTCTGCAAGAACCTACCACCAGATGACTAAACTTTCGTACTTCCTCCACCACTCTCTTAATGCAGTTTTACTGGTAACCTACATGAAATACAGTTTTTCCTACGCGGCTGGAGTCTTGTATGTCCTAACAGCACTCCTCTTTTAATGCGGACTGTATTTTAGCATGGCATTTAATAAGGGGTCAAATTTTCAGGCCTTGGGTCTGGTATGACACAGCTTTGATATTTTACTGGGGCACGAGTTTTGACGCTTACATTACCCTTACGGCGTACAAACTTCTAGTTTAGCTATTCGACGATCATCGTTTTAAGGGGCTAGGCAACTAATTGGTTTACATTTTTAACTTTGGGACGTCGTACATTCTATCTAGCCTTATGAAGAGAAAAGGTATTATCAGTTGAAAACGTAGCTATAACTGAGACGGTGGTTACAGCTGAGACAACCGGTTTTCGATTACACAGGTTTCTTTCGTCTCTGGTTTAACCTGACTGTTAAAACCTCTCAAAATAACCCATTTACGAAATTACCGATTTCCACTTTTTATTGCTGTTACATCTAACAATAAACTTAGATCGGACAAAGACTGAAAAATTCTAATGAAGATGCAGTAGGAGACTCTTTCAATATGAGGCTGAGGCTGTTCCAGAAATCTGTGTCTTTAGCAAAGCTGGCGACATTGGAGATAGGGGCATTGACAGGAAGAGGGAAAGATCTCAAGGTGTTAAATTTTCCTCCATCGCCGCTTCCTTATCGTATCAGTTCGTTACTCTGGAGCAACCACAAAATTAAGGTCTTATAATTAAATGTTTCCCTGAGACATTTAAGTCTCTTTTTATTATCTACGATAATGATCGAAGCAGACGAAATGAATTAAAATTTGCGCTGTGGCCCTTGTCTTCTTCCTTGGCAGCCACAAACGCTAACCATTACACCACCGCAGTACGATGGTCAACAGTGCTGCACGATGGGAAAAATGAATTAATGTTTGTGTTGGTGGGGGGGGGGGGGGGGACACTCAGGTAGTTCGTTAAAGCCGGCGGGAGTGGCCGTGCGGTTCTAGGCGCTACAGTCTGGAACCGAGCGACCGCTACGGTGGCAGGTTCGAATCCTGCCTCGGGCATGGATGTGTGTGATGTCCTTAGGTTAGTTAGGTTTAATTAGTTCGATGTTCTAGGCGACTGATGACCTCAGAAGTTAAGTCGCATAGTGCTCAGAGCCAGTTCGTTCAGCAGTGTTGACCATCATACGGCGGTGGTGTGATGGTTAGTGTGATGTCACCGCGAGACACCACACTTGCTAGGTGGTAGCCTTTAAATCGGCCGCGGTCCGCTAGTATACGTCGGACCCGCGTGTCGCCACTGTCAGTGATTGCAGACGGAGCGCCGCCACACGGCAGGCTAGTGAGACGTCCTAGCACTCGTCCCAGTTGTACAGCCGACTTTGCTAGCGATGCTACACTGACAAATACGCTCTCATTTGCCGAGACGATAGTTAGCATAGCCTTCAGCTACGTCAATTGCTACGACCTAGCAAGGCGCAAGTATAATTTAATATTAATCTATGGATGCCTGTACCGTCAGACCGATGTTCTCTAATTGTGGATTAAAGTTAAGTATTCCAAGAGCTTCGTACTTTACTTATTAGACTCAACTCCTTTAACTGTTCCAGACCTCACGCCAGTCTGCGTGAGCTTAAACGCGTGCCTTTCGGCATCCTCGCATAGTGACTTGGCTGTCTTGCCAAGTCACAACAGTTAGCATTTCTGCCTAACGAGCAAAAAAGACCCGGGCTCGAGTCCCGATCCCAGTACAAATTTTAATTCATTTCGTCTGCTTCGATCATTATCGTTGATAATAAAAAGAGACTTCAGTGTCTCAGGGAAACATTTAATTATAAGATCTATAAGATCACCAATGGTACAAGGACACCCAATTACGTCCAATGCTGGGGTGCTTACCAGTATCGGAGAGCCCTGGCAGCAGTGACAATATGTAAAGGAAAAATGAATTGAAGTTTGTATTGGGGAGGGCACTCAGCTTTGGTACTTAGTGCAGCAATGTTGACCACTGTACTGCGGTGGTGTAATGGTTAGCATTTACGCCTGGCACACAAGAAGACCCGGGTTCGAGTCCCGGCCGCAACACAAATTCATTTCGTCTGCTTCGGTCATTATCGTACAAAATTAACGGTTTAGCTGTTATCCCAAGTTTATGGCACGTCAATAAAAGTATAGTGATTGCCAATCAAATTGACATTTTCTTCCAAGAGAGACACGTAGTGAATGTTTTCTCCCTATATGATACAAGTATGTTGTGCCTCTTCCCGTTTCTAAATCTTTGAAGTAAATGGAGAATTGCATTCTTCCAATTCAGTGATGGCGCCTTTCTGCAGTAAAACTGATGTCCCGAGGAGACGACAGCAAGAAACTGCCGTATAGACCAGGTGGGGGCAAACCATGCACACATGCACACTGCAGAAGCACTTTTATCGTCTAACTGATCACGCCACGCGGCAACAGGTTCATTATTATCTCACCAATGCTGCACCGATTGTTGTCTTGTTTGTTGCCAGTTTCTGTTGGCGTTGTTTTAAAAAAAGCATTGATGACTTTTCCCATTTCTGTAATAACCGATTATAACACAGCAATGGAAAAAATTACAAAGACCTGTTGTAACCGAGAATTACCGAAACCTACGGGTTATTCAGAACTATCGGTTTTAACCAGTCTGTTTCTCCCATCCCTATCCTATAATTGTGTGAAGTTGGTTTTGTTGGCTAATAAAGGATCCTGTAAAGGTAATGCGGTTTTGAAGAATTTTCATTCACTGAAGAGCAAGTTTTAAGATTACTTCGGAGAATTTTTGGAAATTGATTTGCGGTAACAATGTATAATCCAAGCTTGTGGTTGTCCTAACTACAAAATAGTCTGCTAGACTTCCTTACTTTTAAAATGACTTTCGTTCATGAGGTTCCCTTACGAGAATGACCTGCATGTGGTTCACGGCACACGACGCGGCCAGGAAAGACGAATAATACGTCATGCCACTTTGCTTCTTACATTGAGAGACAGTATTTTGTTTTAGTGCACAGAACTGAGAGTGCAGACCTCCTGTTTGCTTCCCATTAATCATTCCCCCTGTATTTTTCGTCGCAACAGTCCGTCATTTTATTGTTCTCGATGGACACCACTATTTACAGAAAACAGGACGTCCAGCAACAAGAACGGCGACGATTTTGTGCGAGAAGGCTGTTGTCTTGAGCGGCTGCTCCGCCGGAAACCACAAACAATGGAGTAATGGTAGACAAAAGAAGAAGCGGGCCGGAGCAAACGAGAAATAAATTAAACAATAGGAGCATAAAAAGGCAGTAATTTGCTGAGACAATGGGATGCAGCACTCTTGAATTCATAGTGGCTTTCTTCTCCCACCTTGATCTACATCGCTCCGTCGCATGGCCGTGCGCCAAAAGGAAGCCGTCACCAACTGTCAGCGGCAAAGACCTGCAGAATGCAGACGCCACAGCGAAGAGCGTTTTGCCAAACAACGAATAAATAACGGGATTCTGTTGACGTGAAATAATGTGATACTGAGCGGCGTAAGGATGCAACAAATTGGATAAGAAATTGACCCGAGAATTAATTTAACAAATATTACGTGTCAATAAAGAACTGTAGTTTACTATTAGGTCTATAAGAACTGTGGAGAAAGGAGAGTGGGGGGGGGGGGTAAAGTAAATTTAATCCTGACGCAGTCGGACTGTATACATATTGTTCTCGTTGTGCTCCTGATAAATCGCGAGTGTGAAGCTAAGGTTTTCTAGAAATGTAGTCATAAAAGCGACAAGAGAAGCAGCGGTCTTGGTTGCACTTGCATAACTCAGTTGTCCTGTCCTGGCCACAAAATGTTTTTATTGAATAAATTCTCCTTGAAAGTTTTGGCCAGTGGCCCCCTTCAAAATAGTTTGTAACAACAATAAAGTATGAGAAAAGATTTCACATATAATATTTACTCACATAGTTGTTTGTTTTCCGGTACTTTTTTTCCTTTTATTGAACAGGCCTCTAAAGATGACCAGCGGCTAAAATGCGTAAGGAGAAGTGATTTAACAAAATACATTTCTCGCCATAATACATCTGAAATATGTTACACAAGTTATTGCGGCAAACGGGTAGGTCTTTCTCCTCCAGATTCACAGAACACGCAAACGTAACGTAGAATTATAAATACTTATTTAGTGCACATCTGCGAAATTAGAATTTAACACTAGCAGCGCTGAGGAATCCTTGAAAATACTGCACAGGTTAATGAAGGTAACTTAATGGATGTTCTAGAAGGAAATTCAGATTTATAGCGAAGAAGTAGGGCAACCAGATAATGTACTTAATGAATAAACGGACCTCTGAAATAAGAAATTCTTGTAGGCATTTACTGTGATGCACTATAAGTACAAACTTTTAGTTACGTAAGGCCCCGTTGTGATGTACGAGGACTCAAAATTAAACTATATAAAATGAAGTGTCATGCTAAAGTGCAGCTGACCAGTTTCTCCTTAATACACATGCATCTTACGTTGTCATCTCTGCCCCACGTTGACTGACTTCAACCTGTATTTAAATAATACGCCTATTACTATATTACTATATTACCGTAAGGTGTGTCACAGCCCTACAAGAACGTTGCTTTTAATCTATTTCTAAGCCGTAATAAAACATCAAATCTTGTAAGTATCTGAATATTAACGAACTGCAAATTATCTGTACAAACTGCTATTTTCGTATTATGTTTTTCCTATTGCGTTGAATTGCGGCTTTGTTGATGCTTGAATATGGGATGAATGTCGAATTTATCACAATGAAATACACTCCTGGAAATGGAAAAAAGAACACATTGACACCGGTGTGTCAGACCCACCATACTTGCTCCGGACACTGCGAGAGGGCTATACAAGCAATGATCACACGCACGGCACAGCGGACACACCAGGAACCGCGGTGTTGGCCGTCGAATGGCGCTAGCTGCGCAGCATTTGTGCACCGCCGCCGTCAGTGTCAGCCAGTTTGCCGTGGCATACGGAGCTCCATCGCAGTCTTTAACAGTGGTAGCATGCCGCGACAGCGTGGACGTGAACCGTATGTGCAGTTGACGGACTTTGAGCGAGGGCGTATAGTGGGCATGCGGGAGGCCGGGTGGACGTACCGCCGAATTGCTCAACACGTGGGGCGTGAGGTCTCCACAGTACATCGATGTTGTCGCCAGTGGTCGGCGGAAGGTGCACGTGCCCGTCGACCTGGGACCGGACCGCAGCGACGCACGGATGCACGCCAAGACCGTAGGATCCTACGCAGTGCCGTAGGGGACCGCACCGCCACTTCCCAGCAAATTAGGGACACTGTTACTCCTGGGGTATCGGCGAGGACCATTCGCAACCGTCTCCATGAAGCTGGGCTACGGTCCCGCACACCGTTAGGCCGTCTTCCACTCACACCCCAACATCGTGCAGCCCGCCTCCAGTGGTGTCGCGACAGGCGTGAATGGAGGGACGAATGGAGACGTGTCGTCTTCAGCGATGAGAGTCGCTTCTGCCTTGGTGCCAATGATGGTCGTATGCGTGTTTGGCGCCGTGCAGGTGAGCGCCACAATCAGGACTGCATACGACCGAGGCACACAGGGCCAACACCCGGCATCATGGTGTGGGGAGCGATCTCATACACTGGCCGTACACCACTGGTGATCGTCGAGGGGACACTGAATAGTGCACGGTACGTCCAAACCGTCATCGAACCCATCGTTCTACCATTCCTAGACCGGCAAGGGAACTTGCAGTTCCAACAGGACAATTCACGTCCGCATGTATCCCGTGCCACCCAACGTGCTCTAGAAGGTGTAAGTCAACTACCCTGGCCATCAAGATCTCCGGATCTGTCCCCCATTGAGCATGTTTGGGACTGGATGAAGCATCGTCCCACGCTGTCTGCACGTCCAGCACGAACGCTGGTCCAACTGAGGCGCCAGGTGGAAATGGTATGGCAAGCCGTTCCACAGGACTACATCCAGCATCTCTACGATCGTCTCCATGGGGGAATAGCAGCCTGCATTGCTGCGAAAGGTGGATATACACTGTACTAGTGCCGACATTGTGCATGCTCTGTTGCCTGTGTCTATGTGCCTGTGGTTCTGTCAGTGTGATCATGTGATGTATCTGACCCCAGGAATGTGTCAATAAAGTTTCCCCTTCCTGGGACAATGAATTCACGGTGTTCTTATTTCAATTTCCAGGAGTGTAGTTAGAGCTAAAGTCCAACGTGACGTCATTTACAGTTTCTATAAAATCTGTGGAGTCGTGTTATAAAAAGTTCATTCTACAGTGGGCTCAGGGGCTATACTATCTCCTCAGTATATATGACACCGTATGATTCCGAAGCGTGGGTGCAAGCTGCTTAAAAAAAAATAGGGGTCCACATTCTTACACGAGGTAGGGAAGCTAGGGAAAAAAGTCCGATCAAATATGTCCAGAAATAAATACTTGTTTACGTGTGGGCAATTTTACTTTCACTTAGAACCGTAAGCAGTCGGTGGGGAAAGGCTTTAGTCCTGTTGATGTTCATTGTTCACTTGTTGTTCATTGTGGTTGTGTACATACTTAGTCCTCTGTGATGTTGTCAGAGATAGTACTTACAGCTGTCTTCTGCTTCAGCCGTTGTGTAGTATCGTTTTAAGATCGTGCAGGAGTCATAGCAAGATTAGTAATCAGGTACAATTCTCACAAAGTGGGATACACAGCCTTTGCGCATGCAGGTACTCGGGCGATCATAGGAGCAAGACATCAGTTTCACTTCTTTGACACTCTGCGGTCAGTAACCGTTCGTGACAGACTCATACTTAACACTATACTTAACAAATTAAGTGGTGCTATGTACCACCAATTTCTGCACGTCAAATTTCTCGCGATTTTGGAGAGCGTGAAAGCTGTATGTTACAAACATCTTTCATATGCTTTATCACTGCGCGAGTTGTAAATCACTTGCATGGCTCAAATATTATCTATCGTATTTACTGCCTTCGTCCGTCGGGGGACTCCTAGTGAACCATATCTGTATGCTGTTCTTCGAACGCAGGACCCTGTTGACTAATCAGGTGGAGAATCGGTCAGGATCTGACTGCACTTGGGCCATGCGGATGCGAAAGGATACACTTCTTTTTCCCTATCCCTGATACTGAATGCTCGCTCATGCCCATGGTGCTGTTCCTCGCACTGTTGGCGACTGCGGTGGCTAACTTGTACTATGTGTTAATTTCAGACGTAGCATCTTGTACATTACTGAGATAGGCGTTTGTACTGCGCAGTAATCTGGTGTGTTGTCGAGAACGTTGCTTGCTAGCATTGTACAGCGTGCTGGCGTTGCATGGCGTAATTAGATATTACGTGACTAGCGGAATCCAGCTGAACTTTGTTTTGACTGAGTCTGCTTAAATGGAAAAGAAAGATAACAGGAAGTGCACGTTTCTAATATATATGGAACTGATTATAGGTCCTGATCTCCTTCTCTTCCCTGTCTCTGTCCATATCCCTCTTTTTTTGTCCACCTCCTAGTCCTACTTCTCTCTGTCCATCATCTCCTCCTCCCATGCCTCCTACCTCCTCTCTCCGTCCAACTACTCCTTCCCATCTCCATTTCCTCCCATCCCTCTATCCATCTCGTCTTCCCCTTTCTCTGACATTGAACCTTATTCATTGTTATTGCTTCAAATTCTGTAGTCGTATTCTAATCATAATCTAGTAACCCATAAATAAAATTTTCCTCTTTTCTAAAAACGTTTGACTATTCTGTATCTTAGACATACATTTATATACTAATAGTCTATATGTGTTTAAGCTTTTATTAGAGTAACGTGTAAAAATTCGAAGTAAACAGGACAGATGTTCTCTGAGATTTTTGTAACAATGTTTTCCCGTTACATATTTCACACACTCCCTTCTCTCTCTCTATGTTTACTGCTCAGAGGGACACACACACACACACACACACACACACACATATATATATATATATATATATATATATATATATATATATAATCTCAAAAAAGTTATCCATCACCTCAGTTCCTAGAGATCCGGAACTTTTAAAGAAAATTAGAATAGGTATCATCATAAACATCATCTCTGCCCTTTTTATTGCTCATCAAAACCATGCACTGCATGTTGTACCACCATAAAGCGATACCTTCAGAGGTGGTGGTCCAAACTGTTGTACACAGCGGTACATCTAATACCCAGTAGCATGTCCTCTTGCACTAATTCATGCCTGTATTTGTGTATTCTATGTGCCATACTATCCACAAGTTCATCAAGGCACTGTTGGTCCAGATTGTCCCAAGGCGATTCGGCGTAGATTCCTCGGTGTGGTTGGCGCGTCACATCGTCCATAAACAGCCCTTTTCAATCTATTCCAGGCATGTTCGATACGGTTCATCTCTGGAGAACATGCTGGCCACTCTAGTCAAGTGCTGTTATCCTGAAGGAAGTCATTCACAAGATGTGCACGATTGGGTCGCGAATTGTCGTCCCTGAAGATGAATGCCTCGCCAATATGCTGCTGATATGGTTGCATCATCGGTCGGAGGATGGCATCCACGTATCGTACAGCCGTTACAGGGCCATCCATGGCCACCAGCGGCCACATCGGCCCCACATAACGCCACCCCAAAACATCAGGGAACTTCCACCTTGCTGCACTCGCTGGACAGTGTGTCTAAGGCGTTCAGCCTGACTCGGTTGCCTCCAAACACGTCTTCCATGATTGTCTGGTTGAAGGCATATGCGACACCCATCAGTGAAGAAAACGTGATGCGAATCCTGAGCGGTCGATTCAGCATGTTTTTGGGCCAATCTGTACCGTGCTGCATGGTGTCGTGGTTGTAAGGATGCACCTCGCCATGGACGTCGGAAGTGAAGCTGCGCGTCATGCAGCCTGTTGAGCACAGTTTGAGTCTCAACATAACGTGCTGTGGCTGCACGAAAAGCAGTATTCAACACTGTGGCTTTGGTGTCAAGGTTCCTCCGAGCAACAGTCCGTAGGCATCGGTCATTCACTGCATCGTAGCCCTTCGAAGCCCTGAGCGAGTCATCAACAGTTTCTGTCTCTCTGTATCTCCTCCCTGTCCGAACAACATCGCTTTGCTTCACTTCGAGACTCCTGGACACTTCCCTTGTTGAGAATCGTGGTATTGACCGTCTAGACATAGTTGTATTACGGACAACATATGCCGTACTTCTTTCCTGGTGGAATGACTGGGTCTGATCGGCTGTCGGACACCATCCAGTAGGCACTGATCATGCATGGGTGTTTACGTCTTTGGGAGTTTTTAGTGACGTCTCTGAACAGTCAAAGGGATTGTGTCTGTGATACAATATCCACATGGAACAAATGTTGCATGGGACAACGGGGGCCATTATATGACGTTGGTATTTTGTTGCTAGCTGGGTTCGCGTCAGAGATATGAAGGTCAACTTTGTTGTTTAAATTGTATGCTAGACTTTGGTACCTATTTTCTGATAGCGGCTATCGAGACGAATCAAATGATGTGTAACAGTAAGCTCTTTGAAGGTCAACGAAGGGCACAAAGATGGCGTGAACGTCCATTTGCAGAAGGTGTTCGAAGTGAGGAACGTCCATTTACAAAAGGTGTTCGAAGTGATGAGAATTGGTATCAATGCAGTGCTGCAATCATGGACTGAGTAGTATTCCTTATCAGTTCGGCACTTATTGAAGCACATGTTCTGATAACTCTCTCTCGTATATCGTGAAACCAGTAAATATTCGCCGAAAATCGCGTACCCATCTAACGTGCCATTGATATGTAAAAACCATTGATCGGTTTCGCATTACAACAGTAAGACTAGTATCGTCGAATCAAGCGAATGTGAATGATGTATTCCTTCGAAGAACAAATCGATATGCTTCTCATTTACGGAGAATGCCAAATAAATTCAGTGAGAGCTAGAGACTTATACGCAGAAAGATGTCCTCAACGTACTCAACCCACACGTCGCACATTTAAAAATGTGTATGATAAACTGAGAAAAACTGGATCTTTAACGCATCGGAAACATATCCGGCAAAGGAAAGTTACTAACGAGGAAACGGAAATTGGTACTTTTGTAACTGTGATTCGAGATCCTTGTGTTAGTTTGCGTCAAATCGCAAAGGAATCTGGCATGAGGCAGAATGGCGTTTTTAGTGTTCTGCATCGCCATAAACATCATCCTTACCATATCGGTCTCCACCAAGAATTAACTAGTACGGATTGTATGAGTCGCACTGAATTCTGGGCAGATTCAGAGGGATAACACGTTTGTTAATCTGATTTTATTAACTAACGAGGCTAAATTCACAAACAATGGAAAAGGTAATTTGCATAACATGCATTATTTGGCAACTGAAAGTTCATGTTGGCTGCAAGTTGCACACCAAAAACCGTGGTCGGTGAATGTATGGTGTGAGATTCTGGAGGACAGATTTATAAGCCCTTATTTCATCGAAGGTAATCTGAAAGAAAGGAAGTACACCACATTCCTGCAAGAAACATTAGGTCTGTTATTGGAAGAAATACCTTTAGGAACAAGGAACAGAATGTGGTATCACCACGATTGGTGTCCGGCACATTTTTCGCTGATGGGTAGAAATGTGTTGCAGAGACAATTCCCAAATGGTTGGATTGGACGCAGAGGAGATGTGTCGTGGCCGGCTCGTTCGCCAACTTGACGCCTCTGGATTTTTTCTTATGGGGACTCATCAAAGACATTGTTTATAAAAACGTTCCAACTACACCTGAAGGTATGCGGGAGAGAATTGTCAGAGTATGTGCTTCGATAAGGGCCGTTGTGATGAGGGATACCACTCAATCCATGATAAGAAGATTGCAGCACTGCGTTTATACCAGTGGTCATCACTTCGAACACCTTCTGTAAATGGACGTCATACCGCCTTTGTAACCTTCGTTGACCTTCAAAGACCTTACTGCTACAAATCATTGGGTTTGTCTCGATAGCCGCTATCAGAAAATAGGTCCCAAAGTCTAACATACAAGTTAAAAAAACAAAGTTGACCTTCACATCTCTGAAGTGACCCCAACTAGCAGCAAAAAACCAACGTCATATCTTGGCCCCCGCTGCCTCATGCAACTTTTATCCCTCAGACGTTTGAGCTGCTATCATACTTTCGGAGTTATTCTAGGTGCTAATAGTTAGTGACTCACCCTGTATATTACACACACAATTAATACTAAAAACATGCCATTATTAGAATTCAATGTTGTGTCTAAATTTCAAAGCAATCGGTTAAGAACGATTCTGAACGAACAAACATTTACAGTTTTATTTATATAGATTTACCAGCCCTGTACATGTGTTCTTATTGTATGCAAGATTAGTTTTTCTTGTTCCAAGCGAGGATTTTTCCGAAGAGTAAGGATCAATATCTGTTTGCTATTAAGTGACACTTCGTAATTTACAGGAAGATGAGAAAGTATAGGTTTAATTCTACTTGGTGATTTTTTGAGACCGTGGTAATGCACTTCCGTGACGTCATAAGGAGGTGACATATATTTTCTTATAATTTTTCATGCTTACATCTTTGAATAATGAATGATATAATTTCAAGTCTGTATTTATCTGTTTTTCTCAGGTAAGTATTTCCAAATCTTCCACCTGTCATGTTACACGGATATGTGATTGTTTATCCTTTGTCGCCATTCATAGTCATGTCGCTCCGGCACTTATGAATTCGCGCCACAGCTACTAATGGAAATATGAGGTAATGAGACTGACAAGTCTAGAGCGATCTGACAAATCTGTGTCGGTAGACCGGTGTGTTCATCCCTGCTCGGTTCGAGTTTCAACTCCATACAGCCATCTCGTGAGCTCCGAGAGCGCCATCAGTGAAGATGTGTTTCTGGTGTGTGTTACGAAATGGAACAACGGAACTTAGAGCAACGTTAGTCTCAAGTTTTGTGTCAAACGTGGGCAATCGGTAAAAGTGACCTCTCAAAACTTAAATCAGGCGCATGGGGAACATCCCCTACCAAGAACACGAACCATTTTTGGAAGGCCAAGAATACATTGAACCTCAGGGAAACCTTCAACTTCAAAAACCGACGAAAACATCGAACGTGGGTATGCACTTGTGGGATTGTTCCTCCAAAGCGAACTCTCAACCAAGTGTTTTACAAAGATGTCCTTGAAAGGTTCAGGAGAAGGGTGAATCTATTGAGAGCAGACATGGCAGACAAGTTGCTGCTGCATCATAACAATGTCCCACATGACACAGCCACTTCCGTTATGGAATTTTTGACCTCAAAATTTATTCCTGTTGTTCGACAGTCCGCCCACCCGCCCCCCTATTCATCTCAGTCTTTGTGTCTTTGTTGTTTTGCTGGAACTGAAAAATGACTTAAAAGGACATCATTCCTGGACCGTGGAGGACATTCAAAAGAATGAGACCCACGTGTTTTTTTCTTTATTGTCATTTCATTTCCCTGCCCCATAGAGGCAGGGGAGGGCTGGCAGTGTCACAGCCCACCACTCTTCAGCCAAACAGTTTAACAAAATACATGAAATGGGAACGATTACAGAAAAGAATAGGGAGGGATAAAAGGGGACATAAAAAAATACAGTAAATGGAGATGATGGGAGTTAAAATATACACTAATATGGGGACATACACAGGGGGACAGCTAAAAAGTCGACATAAAGCTAAAAGAACACAGCTGGCAATTTGTTGTTGTGCACTTAAAATCATTGGAGTTGAATACAAGCTAAAAGTCGGCCACAGGAAAAAATCAAATGAACAGTCATGGACTATATATAGGTCGAAGACACAATTTAAAACCACATCTGTTGATGACACTGTGTAATGGCACCGAGCACAAAACTAATGCAGCACACGAGGTAATGAATAAAAACCATGTGAGGACCTGCCAAGGGTGGGGAACAAAGGAGAAGGGAAAAGGAGATGAGAAGGAGGGGAGAGAAAGGGGGACAAGGTGGGGGCCCACTTAAGGGGGATCTGGGTCAGGAAGTGTCTGGAAAGGAAAACAGCTGAGGAGGAAGTGCAGGGACTGAAGAGGGGGGAGGGGGAAGCAGGAGCATCTGCTCTGGAAGAAGGAGGGTAGAGGTAAAGGGGGCCATGGGGAGGAGGGGGGAACAAGGCCAGGTTACAGCTGGAAGGAAGGATAGATGTCACAGCGAAGTTCAGCATCTGGGAGGGGGAGGTGCTGGAAATTGCCCTGATAAAGGAGATGGAGTGTAGGGAGTAGGAGAGAGGAGGGATACAGTAACAGAGGCATGGCAACTGGGGTGGGGTGGAGAGGAAGGACGAAACCAGGGGGTGGGGGGCATCATGCCTCCAGGCAGTGTAACGGATGTGTAGGTGTCGGAGGAAAAGGAGGATGTGGGGAAAGGGGATGAGGTCATACAGGAGTCGTATAGGGGAAGGAAGGTGGGTAAGGAAGGGAAGGCAGAGAGTGTGGCGTTCTAGGATTTGGAGGGCCTTATAAAAGTGGGGGGGGGAGGGGAGCCGGAGATCCAGGAAACGCTGGTGTAGCAGACAGATGAAGGATTTGTAGGTGTGGAGGATGGTGTAAGGATGCAAGCCCCAAGTCTGGCCAGGTGGTGGAGATGGGAGTGGGCTTTCTGTTAACAATGTGTTAAAGGCCCTATCGGTTGAAGCCTTTCAGCACTGCCATCAAGGCTGAGAGTAATGGCTCCACAGATGTATAGCTGCCAAACTAACTTGAAAGCGGCAATATTGCTGTTAAAAAAAAATAGACAAGTTGGTAGGTAATAAACCAGTCTGATTACTTTTCTCACAAACCTAGTAGTTCCATTGCCTACTTCACAATTTATTTGTCAGTCATGTTTTGCACGCTGATATTGGCTGGTGCTGTGAACGGGAGGAGTGGTCACGTGGCCAGAAGGACTGATTGCGAGCTGTCAAGTGTCTTACCGGCGGTCAGCGCAAACAGCGTCGTCTGGAGGTTCTGCTGTGGCGATACCCAGCTCTGACGTACTCTTGTGCGGTGATTCTCTTGATTCTTTTGGAAGTGGTCGTAATCTGGTCGCCTGGAGTTTGTCAAAAATTTCCATGTTTTGTGATAAAGACGCAAATACTTGTGATATCCACGTTGTCGACCATAGACAACATCACCTGACGACGTACTACAGGCCTGTGTAATAAGTCGTTGGGTCATGTTGTCGGTTCCGAATGTTCACTGCGGTGTTTCCAGGCCACGATACCATTGTCAAGGAAGTGGTTATGGGTTTATTAACACTAGAGTGCATACCCTCGGTCAATGGATCCAGAGAGAGATTTAACCTTTAATTTGTCTATGGAAGGCTTAAAATTGAGTCCCTAGTCATTAGGTGTGCTCTCTTGCAGTATTCAATAACACGTTAATGACGCTATTAGAAATCTGTTTCATTAGTTTTAAGTGTTACTTATGTGTTCTCCTTTTGTACCACACATTTAGATAACCTTGGTCCGAAGGACTCTGCAGTTCATGTTGTACTCTTATTAAATTAGACTGGGTTGTAACCAATATCATTTTGTTGGAATTCAGAGGGAACACTATTGGTAAACATATGCAGTATTTTGATTGCAGAAAACACATTGTTGTAACTTGCAGCTCTGTTAAGCTGTCAGATGACGGATTCCCGTGTTGTGAAAGATGGCGAAATATTGTAGTACATCATTACGAGTGAGTGAAACAGAACAGAAATGTTGTAAGAATTTTTTATACAGCACGCTGTGTCTGACATTCGATACTTATTCGAAATACAGGTAAGGATCATTTGTAACAATGAATGATAACGTCAACAGTAGTTATATGCCTACAGTCTACAGAAGAAGAGCACCTATGTTATTTCTTCATATTATTGTATTTTAGTTACCATGTCTGAAGCTACACCTAAAAAAAGACCAGGGAACAAGAGAGTATACTTTTCACGAAAACTATGATGTTGTTCCTTAGACAGCAGCAAACAACTCTCTTTATGAAGAAAGAAGTAGTGGTGCTGATGACGATGTGGCGGTGACGGTGATGATGAAGGTGAATAATATACAATGCCTCTAGGCACATAACAGTGAAACTGCTGACATGTGTATTGCTCCAAATGGTGTGCTGTGAGGAAAAAGCTCCCCTGTGCATAATAAAATGCCTGTGAACAGTTTGATGAAATTGACTAGGAAGAGGCATAATCACTGAAACTTCCAAAGATGCTTGGAATTTAGTTACTCCTCTAACCATTATGGATGAATTTGTGAGATGCACAGACCTACAATCACGAAGAGTTTGTGTACCAAGAAAAATAAACAGGCTTTATATAACTAGAGATGATATGATAGCCGGATCTTTCAATCAGAGAACTTTTTCTGGGAAAGTTTCCCAATACACTGTATAGAGCAACAGAGACTGGGAGACGGTTTGAGCCAATACGACGATTAATTAGATTTGATGACGGAAGAATAAGAGAGGCTAGGTTACGAACTGGCGAGCTCGCTCCTATATCCTACGTGTGAAAAAATACACTCCTGGAAATTGAAATAAGAACACCGTGAATTCATTGTCCCAGGAAGGGGAAACTTTATTGACACATTCCTGGGGTCAGATACATCACATGATCACACTGACAGAACCACAGGCACATAGACACAGGCAACAGAGCATGCACAATGTCGGCACTAGTACAGTGTATATCCACCTTTCGCAGCAATGCAGGCTGCTATTCTCCCATGGAGACGATCGTAGAGATGCTGGATGTAGTCCTGTGGAACGGCTTGCCATGCCATTTCCACCTGGCGCCTCAGTTGGACCAGCGTTCGTGCTGGACGTGCAGACCGCGTGAGACGACGCTTCATCCAGTCCCAAACATGCTCAATGGGGGACAGATCCGGAGATCTTGCTGGCCAGGGTAGTTGACTTACACCTTCTAGAGCACGTTGGGTGGCACGGGATACATGCGGACGTGCATTGTCCCGTTGGAACAGCAAGTTCCCTTGCCGGTCTAGGAATGGTAGAACGATGGGTTCGATGACGGTTTGGATGTACCGTGCACTATTCAGTGTCCCCTCGACGATCACCAGTGGTGTACGGCCAGTGTAGGAGATCGCTCCCCACACCATGATGCCGGGTGTTGCCCCTGTGTGCCTCGGTCGTATGCAGTCCTGATTGTGGCGCTCACCTGCACGGCGCCAAACACGCATACGACCATCATTGGCACCAAGGCAGAAGCGACTCTCATCGCTGAAGACGACATGTCTCCATTCGTCACTCCATTCACGCCTGTCGCGACACCACTGGAGGCGGACTGCACGATGTTGGGGCGTGAGCGGAAGACGGCCTAACGGTGTGCGGGACCGTAGCCCAGCTTCATGGAGACGGTTGCGAATGGTCCTCGCCGATACCCCAGGAGCAACAGTGTCCCTAATTTGCTGGGAAGTGACGGTGCGGTCCCCTACGGCACTGCGTAGGATCCTACGGTCTTGGCGTGCATCCGTGCGTCGCTGCGGTCCGGTCCCAGGTCGACGGGCACGTGCACCTTCCGCCGACCACTAGCGACAACACTGATGTACTGTGGAGACCTCACGCCCCACGTGTTGAGCAATTCGGCGGTACGTCCACCCGGCCTCCCGCATGCCCACTATACGCCCTCCTCAAAGTCCGTCAACTGCACATACGGTTCACGTCCACGCTGTCGCGGCATGCTACCAGTGTTAAAGACTGCGATGGAGCTCCGTATGCCACGGCAAACTGGCTGACACTGACGGCGGCGGTGCACAAATGCTGCACAGCTAGCGCCATTCGACGGCCAACACCGCGGTTCCTGGTGTGTCCGCTGTGCCGTGCGCGTGATCATTGCTTGTACAGCCCTCTCGAAGTGTCCGGAGCAAGTATGGTGGGTCTGACACACCGGTGTCAATGTGTTCTTTTTTCCATTTCCAGGAGTGTACTTAGAAGATAGGGTGGGAAACTAGTGATACCTGAAATTATTATTACAATAGAGGAACAACTAGTTCCGTATAGGGCCCCTTAAAACCGTGACATAAAACAAGACGTAAAAATTCCTTACTGGACGGACTGCTCGATCAACCCCTTACCTACTCGTCTCACGCCCTTGGTATCCAATCCACTGAGACTTGGTCTACCCTCGGATCCCTTTCGGAATTAGTTCTCCACCTGATCAGAAAGAAAAAAAAAACACATAACAAGGCTGCGATGGCACTTGGCCCAGGGGTGCTCAAAATGATCTTTATCTGCCGTTGCCTTTCCCTATACTGTGCGACATGTTGAACAAGCTGTTCGGCTGATATGCGCCCCTCTTGCTCTAAAATTAACTGGTTTACGGATCTCAACAGACCTGGCTCCAGAGTTTGATTTAACAAAGATTCTGCCTTGGCAAAAATTCTAAAGTGGTTTCTGGCCAGTACAGCTGTGGCTGCGTAACATTCAATTGTTTGACTCCTGAAATTGAAGCTGGCTGATAAAAGGTTGGTCCTGTTATGTTACACTTAGTTCCATTGATTAAAGTTCCAGTTCGTTAGCGCTCTACAGGTTTGGCTTCCGTAAACACTCCTTTTTCAAAACAACTTGCTACTGCTACCAAATTCTCGTAGGTGGAGAGGATCCAATGCATCATAACTCGTTGCAAGTTCAATTTTGGTTCCATGACGTCCCTTGGACAGTTTATTCCTTTCCCCCTGGCTGAAAATAGCTGCACCATGCATGTGTCCATTATTTGTATCTTCACAGATTTTCCTCCAACATTCACTATTTTTGATCCCAACGCAACACCGATTGTGTGACTACTTTCAACCTTAAATTTACATTAGATGAACTGGTGCAATAAACAAAACTTTCAAATGGTTCAAATGGCTCTGAGCACTATGGGACTTAACATCTATGGTCATCAGTCCCCTAGAACTTAGAACTACTTAAACCTAACTAACCTAAGGACAGCACACAACACCCAGCCATCACGAGGCAGAGAAAATCCCTGACCCCGCCGGGAATCGAACCCGGGAACCCGGGCGTGGGAAGCGAGAACGCTACCGCACGACCACGAGATGCGGGCACAAAACTTTCCTGACCCAGCACTGTCGATAAATAAAAATTTAAACAAGAAATCGTACGACTCTGACATCGTTCAACAAATATTTATTACAGCTTTGCCGCAAAATTTACTCTGACTCATTTATTTCTCCAGAACTGCGTTTGATTTCTCGTCCAACAACACTCCACATACGCCAGACGCTACACTTCCCTTTTCAGTGACCTGAGGACAGAGATCACCATCACTCTTCCTCCCTCTTCAAAAGACTGCTGCCCCAGCAGGCTCATAATACTCGAAAATACATATAAAATACAATGCTTAATTACTCTACTCAAACCCAATGATACACGACAAGAAAATAAAAAACAAATATACAAATACTCTACTACTTTCGAGATCGCAAAGCATATTGTACTTCATGCTGTACTCTATTTTCCTGGTTGTCTCTGCACTTAGCACCTCTCTTCACTCTCTCTTTCTTCCTCTTTCCTTCCTGTGACACGCCTGGAATCACATCAGGGACAACCCCTAAATGACCGTAATCGCCCAACGTGTACTGTCGTCGTTCTAGTTGACAGCTTAAGCTTAACATTAACGGGAGATGTGGTTTCAACAACTTGGTATGGCCGGCCCTTGATACCTCATGAGGAACTTCTTCGTTTTCCCTTTTTGCGCATGGGGGCTGGACAGCATTACCCATTGCCCCACCCTATACTGCGGTAGACTTCCTTTCCGCTTTACTGCATCTTCCTGTTTTTCCAAAGCCTTTTGTACCCGTTTCCAAACATCCCGAATTGTTCTCGTGAACAGACGTACAGATTCACAAGTCCTTCCTTTGTGTAGCTTCATTAAATCAAACGGTGACGGCATTTTTCGCTCGTACACTACCTCATATGGAGACAAACCGGTATTTGTATGGATTTTTGCCTTGTATGCACATAGAATATGCTTCAAGTACTCGTCCCACCGATGGTGATGAGATTCCACATAAAAGCTCAGCATCTTCCCAATTGTTCTGTGTACCCGTTCTGTCCTTCCGTTCGACTGTTGGTGCAACATGCTCGTCCTCAACTTCTTTACGTTCAACTATTTACACAGCTCCTTCATTAAATCCGATATGAAGTTGGTCCCTTGGTGAGTAATTATTATCTCTGGTACACCACACTTCTAAATCCAGTTATTTACTTACGCTTGCGTGACCATTGCTGCCTGTTGATTTGGCTTAGCCACCATCTCCACATACCTTTAAAAATGGTCTATTATTGTCAGAACGAATCTGTTCCCAGATGGTGTTCGTCTAAAAGGTCCTAAGACATCAATCCCCAGGAAAGAGAATGGAGATGTTGTGCCGGCCGTTGTGGCCAAGCGGTTAAAGGCGCTACAGTCTGGAACCGCGCGGCCGCTACGGTCGCAGGTTCGAATCCTGCCTCGGGCATGGATGTGTGTGATGTCCTTAGGTTAGTTAGGTTTAAGTAGTTCTAAGTTCTAGGGGACTGATGACCTTAGAAGTTAAGTCCCATAGTGCTCAGAGCCATTTGAACCATTTGGACATGTTGCTTTCGGTAATCGTTGTAGCTTTATCTGTTTCCGACTCAAATCTGCTCTCTGCGCACATGATATGCAATTATTGACATATTGATTCACATCTCCTTTCCTACCTCTCCACCAATACCTCTCCGCCACTCTCCTATTCGTCGCTCTACACCCTCCATGACCGGGTAACACGTGATCATGTGCTTCCTTTAAAACCTCGTCCCTCAGTTTCGCTGGTACTACTACCCTTGGTCCTAATTTCGTTTCCATGCACAGAAGACCGTCGTACACAAGTGTCTGTGCCCCATACAATTTACAATCGTTGTCCGCGTCCTGTAATTTTTGCCATACTGCTAGGTCATAACCTATGACTTCTGCTTTTGCCACCTTCATTCTTAGTGCATCCGCATTAACGTGCTTCTTCCCAGCCTTGTGCACCACCTCGTAGTCGAATTCACTAAGCCTCACAGCCCACCGAGCGAGTCTAGTACATGCATTCTTCAACCCCAACAACCACTTCAACGCAGCATGGTCTGTCACTACCCGAAATCTTCTCCCATACAAGTAACATTTAAAATATGTGATTCCATAGATTACGCTAATGATCTCCCTCTCTGTTGTTGAGTAATTATTCTCTGCTGTATTCAACTGCCTAGACGCATAGGCTACAGGATGTTCTTTCCCACCAATTTACTGACTAAGAACGCACCCTAATTCTTGATTTGATTCGATGCATCGCATGCTAGTATAAACTCCTTTTCAAAATCTGGAAACATAAGAACCGGACTTGATGTTAACACTTCTTTCAGTTTGTCAAACGCTTTCTGACCCTCTTCTGTCCATTCAAATTTCATACCCTTCCGTAACAACCGTGTCAATGGCTGTGCTAAATCTGCAAAACCCTTCACGAACTTTCGATAGAAATTGCAAAGCCCAGTGAATGACTGCACTTCCTTAACTGTTTTCGGTTCCCGAAAATCCCTTACAGCCTGTACCAACCTCGGATCTGTTCGCACTCCGTCCTTACTGACAATATGACCCAAATATTTTACTTCTTCTAATGCGAAATGGCGCTTCTCCAGGATCAACGTCAAACGAGCTGCTCTTAAACTCGTAAAGACTTCCCTTAACCGCTGTCTGTGTTGCTCCATACTACTTGAAAACACTATAATGTCATCCAAATAGACAAGACACTGCCGTCGTTTCAAACCCCTCAATACAACCTAGCAACCTCTGAAACGTTTCCGGGGCGTTTTTCACACCGAATGGGGTTCTAATGGACTGTCAATGGCCTCCAGGTGTAGAGAAATCAGTTCTTGGACGATCCTCCTGAGCCACCTCTAACTGATGATACCCACTTGTCAAATCCATCGTAGAAAAGTACTGGCACTGTCCTAAGTGATCCAAAGTCTCCGATATATTTGGAATGGGGTGAGCGTTTGTTACTGCCTTATTATTGAGGTATCGGTAGTCACAACAGAACCTGTACTTCTTAGTTCCATCCGTAGATTTTTTAGGCACAACGACAATGCCTGCTCCCCAACTACTATTACTATGGTCTGTAATACCGTCCGCAAGCTGCTGATCAATGAAATCCCCCACAATCGGCTGCAAATACCTCGGTATTCTGTGTGGTTTACGGTAAACCGGTGCTTCATTCCCATTTGGTATCCCTTGTTGAACTAATAGAGTTGCTGTTAACGGCCCTTATGGAAAAAACAAATCCTTAAATTCCCACAATAATTCTTCCATCTGTTCCCTTTCTCCTCCTTTCAAATGCTTAATTTTGTCACACAATGCAGTTCTATCGGCAGTTAGTGGTTGATCGCTTCGCCTACCTCTCGAACACCAGTCTCCATCATCTGACACATTCAAATTTGCTACTAAAACTCCTTTCCTCAAATTCGCGTCTACAGCTCGAAAATTATCCACGTTCACGGGAACTACTCGCCCGTTGTTCCTCTCCTGTACGCGTACAACCCAGTGAACCCAAATCTTCATTATCTTCCAATGGTTCAATAACACGTACTGCACCGACAGGTAGATTCGACTCCACACTTACCCAAAGCAACTTCCCGGTGCCACTAGACACATACTCATGCGAATTAAGACTTAATGTTAATGTACGCGGTTCAATTGGTTTGTTAATTACGTTGAACGCCCCTCGCGACAGCTCTGCAGTTTCCCCTAGCGGAAATAACATTCCACCAAGTTCCACATTTCGTTGTCCAAGGTCAGTTTTGGCATGATGTTGATGCAAGAAATCTACTCCTACGATAATGTCGTAGCCCTCGCTCACCCATGGTACCACCTCCATGCATGCATTAGATCGGACTTTCCCTATGCGAAAGTCAACTGTCACTAGCCCAAAGGCGTGACCTCCTTATCCCCCACTCCACGCAACCTATAACGTGGTGGGTCTAACTCCCTTCGTCCCATTATACCTGTATTTTTAGTAGTCACTGACAGTTGCACCCCTGTGTCCAACAAAATCTTAAACTTTTTAGTTCCTATGGATCCAACCACTGAACATTCCACCTCTGCATACGTATTCGTAGCATTGAAATTAAACGGCAGCTCCTTTAGGTCCGTTTTGGGCCCCCTCTGTCGTTTAACGCTTGTCCACCTATCTCCACTTCTCCATCCTCCACGCTGCTGAGTTCCACCACTTCCTCTCTTCCTTGGTGACTGAGTACATTGCCTCTGCGTATGTCCCGTACAACCACACTTAAAACATTTTATACCCACTGCAAAATACTGTTTGCCTTTCACGTATTCCTGTTCATCATCATCATCATCATCATCATCATTTAAGACTGATTATGCCTTTCAGCGTTCAGTCTGGAGCGTAGCCCCCCCTTATACAGTTCCTTCATGATCCCCTATTCAGTGCTAACATTGCTGCCTCTTCTGATGTTAAACCTATTACTTTAAAATCATTCTTAACCGAATCCAGGTACCTTCTCCTCGGTCTGCCCCGACTCCTCCTACCCTCTACTGCTGAATCCATGAGTCTCTTGGGTAACGTTGCTTCTCACATGCGTGTAACATGACCCCACCATCTAAGCCTGTTCGCCCTGACTGCTACATCTATAGAGTTCATTCCCAGTTTTTCTTTGATTTCCTCATTGTGGACACCCTCCCGCCATTGTTCCCATCTACTAGTACCTGCAATCAACCTAGCTACTTTCATATCTGTAACCTCAACCTTGTTGATAAAGTAACCTGAATCCACCCAGCTTTCACTCCCATACAACAAAGTTGGTCGAAAGATTGAACGGTGCACAGATAACTTAGTCTTGGTACTGACTTCCTTCTTGCAGAAGAGAGTAGATCGTAGCTGAGCGCTCACTGCATTAGCTTTGCTACACCTCGCTTCCAGTTCTTTCACTATGTTGCCATCCTGTGAGAATATGCATCCTAAGTACTTGAAAGCGTCCACCTGTTCTAACTTTGTTCCTCCTATTTGGCACTCAATTCGTTTATATTTCCTTCCCACTGACATTACTTTCGTTTTGGAGATGCTAATCGTCATACCATAAGTCCTTACATTTCTGATCTAGCTCTGAAATATTACTTTGCAAACTTTCAATCCAATCTGCCATCACAACTAAGTCATCCGCATATGCAAGACTGCTTATTTTGTGTTCACATATCTTAATCTCACCCAACCAGTCTATTGTTTTCAACATATGATCCATAAATAATATGAACAACAGTGGAGACAGATTGCAGCCTTGTCTTACCCCTGAAACTACTCTGAACCATGAACTCAATTTACAGTCAACTCTAACTGCTGCCTGGCTATCCATGTAAAGACCTTTAATTGCTTGCAAAAGTTTGCCTCCTATTCCATAATCTCGTAGAACAGACAATAACTTCCTCCTAGGAACCCGGTCATATGCCTTTTCTAGGTCTATAAAGCATAGATCCAATTCCCTGTTCCACTCATAACACTTCTCCATTATTTGCCGTAAGCTAAAGATCTGGTCCTGACAACCTCTAAGAGGCCTAAACCAGCACTGATTTTCATTCAATTGGTCCTCAACTAATACTCGCACTTTCTTTTCAACAATACCTGAGAAGATTTTACCCACAACGCTGATCAAAGAGATACCTCTGTAGTTGTTACAATCTTTTCTGTTTCCATCTTTAAAGACTGGTGTGATTACTGCTTTTGTCCAGTCTGATGGAACCTGTCCCGACTCCCAGGCCATTTCAATTATCCTGTGTAGCCATTTAAGACCTGACATTGCACTGTATTTGATGAGTTCCGACTTAATTTCATCCACCCCAGCTGCTTTATTGCACTGCAATCTATTGACCATTTTTTCCACTTCCTCAAATGTGATCCTATTTCCATCATCATTCCTATCCCATTCTACCTCGAAATCTGAAACATTACTGATCGCATTTTCACCTACATTGAGCAACTCTTCAAAATATTCCCTGCATCTGCCCAAGGCATCCACAGGATTCACCAGCAGGTTTCCTGACCTGTCCAAAATGCTTGTCATTTCCTTCTTACCTCCCTTTCGAAGACTGCTAATTACACTCCAGAATGGTTTTCCAGCAGCTTGACCCAAAGTCTCCAACCTGTTTCCAAAGTCTTCCCACGATTTCTTCTTGGATGCTGCAATTATCTGTTTGGCTTTGTTTCTTTCTACAACATAACTTTCTCTGTCTACCTGGGTTCTGGTATGTAGCCATTTTTGATACGCCTTCTATTTCCTTTTACAGGCTGCCTTGACTGTATCATTCCACGTAGCTGTTTGCTTCATCCTACTTTTACACACTACTGTTCCAAGACATTCTTTAGCCACTTTAATACTGTGTCCCTGTACCTTGTCCATTCCTTTTCCAATGACTGTAATTGATTACATTCAACTAACTAGTACCTTTCTGAGATCGCTGTTATGTACTTGTGCCTGATTTCCTTATCCTGAAGTTTCTCCACTCTTATCCTCCTACATATGGACCTGACCTCCTGCACTTTCGGCCTCCCAATCCCAATTTCACTGCAGATTAAATAATGATCAGTGTCATCAAAGAATCCCCTGAATACACGTGTGTCTCTCACAGCTTTCCTGAATTTCTGATCTGTTATTATATAGTCAATGACAGATCTGGTTCCCCTGCCTTCCCAAGTATACCGGTGAATGTTCTTATGTTTAAAAAAGGAGTTTGTGATTACTAAGCCCATACTGGCACAGAAATCCAAGAGTTCTTTCCCGTTCCTGTTGGCCTCCATATCCTCTCCAAATTTACCCATAACCTTTTCATACCCTTCTGTTCGATTTCCAATCCTGGCGTTAAAATCACCCATGAGCAGAACACTGTCCTTGTCCTTTACTCTAACAACTACATCACTGAGTGCCTCATAAAAACTATCCATATTATTTTGATCTGTCCCTTCACAATGTGAATATACTGACACAATCCTAATTTTCTTGCTAGACACTGTCAAATCTATCCACATCAGTCGTTCGTTTACATACCTTATTGCAACTACATTGGTTTCCATTTCTTTCCTGATGTAAAGCCCTATACCCCATTGTGCTATTCCTGCTTTGACTCCTGACAGGTAGACCTTGTATTCTCCCACTTCCTCTTCTTTCTCACCCCTTACCCGAATGTCACTAACAGCTAAAACGTCCAGCCCCATCTTACTTGCAGCCTCTGCTAGCTCTACCTTCTTCCCAGAGTAGCCCCCATTGATATTAATAGCTCCTTATCTCATTACCATTTGTTTGCCAAGTCGTATCTTAGGAGTCCCTGGTTTGTCAGTTAGAGGTGGGACTCCGTTACCTCCAAAGATCCGAGGCATTTTGCTCTGATTGTTGCCAGCATCATATTTAAAGTACCAGGGAAACAGGTTGCTAACCTTACTTGTATTCCTGTTGCCACGTCTATTTCCTCAAACTGAATTGCCAGCTGAACGGCCGAATACAAATCTTTCGGAGTCCCTTCACGCACTTTCCGTGACATATGCGCCGGTAACCCTCTCAAAAATACATCACGTGACATTTGCTTGGCCTCCTGCAACAGAACGCTATTCGCTTCATCGCTCTGACCCAACTCGTAGGTGTACTCATTAATTTCCCTTACCTGTCCGCAAATTTCTCCACCGTCTCACCCTCTATCTTTGTCAATGTACTTAACCTCTCCCTAAAGTACCGAGTGCTTTTCTGTTTCTTGTACCTTTGTAAAAGCCCTTCCTTTAACTGCTTAAACTGTCCTGCCTTCCGTAAGGCCCCAGAACACCTTACATGTGTTTTTGCTTCACCCGTTAGTCTAATCTTGGCTACATGTAACAACTGCTCATCAGACCAACCATTCATCGCAACTGAAATTTCCAAGTCCTCCACAAATGAACGCACATCCTCACATGCCTTGCCAGAAAACGGAATAATCAAACTTGCAGCGGCTGGATCAATCTCCTGCACCCTACGCAACAACGACTGATCAGATGCGGTTTCCCGCTCACTTCTAGATGTTAATTCATTTTTCAACTGCGTATTGTCCGCTGCCAATTGTGCTACTTTTTCCAACAAAATCCGCACCGCTTCTAGTTCCAAAACACCTTGCGTCCTTGACTCTGCCATTGTGTTGCTTTCGTTCTCAGTTAGTCGTTTTGTTTCAGGAATAAGTACAAGAATAATCTGACTTCCTACAACTCCGTATGATCATGCTCAGTAACATCATACTCAAATTAATACAAAAGTAATTAAATGCCACAACACAACATTTTTCCCCGAATATACTAACACTGACTCTGACAGCAAAATATACTATGCCCATGCAATTATCTAAAAATGTGGCTTCTGGCAAGCCATACTCAAAAAACAAGAGAGAAAGAAAACGTCCAACACTCAAAAGAACAATTTTGACAGCACTCACCACAACTTGGGACTGTACTACAGGCGGTGGGCTCGAATGTCATACTGGACAGACGACGTCCGCTATTCTGACACCAAATGTAGTGGGGTTAGTGGCCAGGATGTGGCGTATTAAAACCCGTCCGAGCTTTTCAAATGATTTATTTTTTTCCACTACAGAGCTTCGTTGACCTCGGTCCACGTCATAGGCCCCGCATTGCTGAAGTAGCACCCCAGCGATCTGTGCAACGCACTGTGTCGAGCCGGCCTTGTACGCCAGCTGCAGAGTTCCGATTACGTCAGGACGGCTGCGCTACCAGCTGACTCAGCGGCCTCCCCTGGGAGCCGTAGGCTGGCCGCGCTGCTGCTTCTTCCTCGGCTGGCGTACCTGGGAATGGGGCGGCAATGTCCGCTCCCGTTCCGGTGCCCGAACCTGCTGCCCTCGGGAGCCGAGACGACTGTCCGCGGTAGCGAGCCGAAGAGTGGCCCTCCCTGGCTGGCTGCAGACCCCGCGTCGGCATCAGAGGGTCGAACCAAGGACTCGCCATGGACTGGGACGCAGTCGCCCCATCTGTTGCCGTGTGTCGCCGGTAGTGTGACACGCCCCGCCGTCCAGGAGAGCTGCCACACTTGAATGAATCTCGTTAGAAAACGGCAACTACTTATACTTGGCTGTGCACCTTAGTTTTGCTAATACAGGGTGATTCAAAAAGAATACCGCAACTTTAATAATGTGTATTTAATGAAAGAAACATAATATAACCTTCTGTTATACATCATTACAATGAGTATTTCAAAAGGTTTTTTTTTTTCACTCAAAAACAAGTTCAGAGATGTTCAATATGGCCCACTCCAGACACTCGAGCAATATCAACCCGATACTCCAACTCGTTCCACACTCTCTGTAGCATATCAGGCGTAACAGTTTGGATAGCTGCTGTTATTTCTCGTTTCAAATCATCAATGGTGGCTGGGAGAGGTGGCCGAAACACCATATCCTTAACATACCCTCATAAGAAAAAATCGCAGGGGGTAAGATCAGGGCTTCTTGGCGGCCAGTGATGAAGTGCTCTGTCACGGGCTGCCTGGCGGCCGATCCATCGCCTCGGGTAGTTGACGTTCAGGTAGTTACGGACGGATAAGTGCCAATGTGGTGGCGCTCCATCCTGCTGAAATATGAATTGTTGTGCTTCTTGTTCGAGCTGAGGGAACAGCCAATTCTCTAACATCTCCAGATACTGTAGTCCAGTCTTCAAAGAAAAAGGGACCAAAAACTTTATTGGCTGAAATGGCACAGAAAACGTTCACCTTTTCGTAGGACTCTCCATACAGTTGATTGTGGAATTTGCAGCTCTCTGCTAGCTCTGCGAGTCGATTTTCCTGGGCTGCGAACAAATACTTGCTGGATGCGTGCTACATTTTCATCACTCGTTCTCGGCCGTCCAGAACTTTTCCCTTTGCACAAACACCCATTCTCTGTAAACTGTTTATACCAACGTTTAATACACCACCTATCAGGAGGTTTATCACCATACTTCGTTCGAAATGCACGCTGAACAACTGTCGTCGATTCACTTCTGCCGTACTCAATAACACAAAAAGCTTTCTGTTGAGCGGTCGCCATCTTAGCATCAACTGACGCTGACGCCTAGTCAACAGCGCCTCAAGCGAACAAATGTAAAACTAAATGAAATCTTCAATAAAATTCTTCAGGGTTTCAGACCGCATCGTCATAATTTAAAATGCGTCAACGTTTCGGCCAGCGTTGCAGCTAGCCTTCATCAGGGCCTTACGTTAAACTGCTAAATGAAACTCACTTGGTTCCTTAAATAGCTGCACGAGAAAACCGTGTCGTTACTTGATTGGCTGTAAAAGGAGGAGGAGGAGCGGTGAAAGGTATGCTTTATTGGTGTTTCCTTTATTATCTGTCATTGGCTGAAATAGCTGTTTTCTATTGGTCGTTATATTAATCCACCCCATTGGAGGAGACGGACGAATAGCGAACAGGTGATGGCTGTGACGTCACACTGTTTACATGCTGTCCAGAAGCCGGCTGCGGCGTGCCATTGCTTTGTGTGCTCGCGACCACTACTGCGGCTCTCCGCGTGTCTGCATGGGCCGCCACGGCTCTGCCGCCGCTCCGTAGCCCTGCTACTGCAGGCAGCCAAGACCTCGGAAGCTTGTACCCGTCCTCTCTATTCATGTTGGCGGGTCTTTTGGCGTGGCGGCCCATGCAGACACGCGGAGAGCCGCAGTAGTGGTCGCGAGCACACAAAGCAATGGCACGCCGCACCCGGCTTCTGGACAGCATGTAAACAGTGTGACGTCACAGCCATCACCTGTTCGCTATTCGTCCGTCTCCTCCAATTGGGTGGATTAATATAAAGACCAATAGAAAACAGCTCCGAAATATTGCACCAAATCTAACTTCCCAATCTTAAACTATGGTGCCGCTACAGTTTGGTCTATTGATGTAAAGGTGCAGATACAGTACTGGTGTGTCGTTTTCTGTTGCAGGATCAAAGTGGAAGCTTTCCGAGAAGTAGTGTAATAGTTTCTCGTATATTAGTAGTGCTGCACCATTGTATTTCGTCGTTTAATCTAAATTATCAAAGGACAGGTATTACTGACGTGGGTACGGTCGCACTGTGAGTCTTAACATCACGCTACATAGGGACTGTACAGCTGGAAAGGTGTTTGTGGTGGCCGAACTCCGTATTATGAAACTTAGCGCTCTGTAAGTTTGTGTGCCATTCTGCTTATACTAAGCAGTATGCGGTTTGTGATCGGGCTGCGTTCTGCTGTTGCTTGACTGTGGAAGACAACAACTTTGTGCAGCTTCGTATTAAGGCCTCTGCTCTCTGAAATCACTTCCCATAATGTACTGTTCGTCTTGTTTCTATTTAACAGATCTGGTAGTCTTTGAAACGTTTTATATGTTACAGTCTATTTTATTGTCTTCTTGGGAGGGTTTTCGTTCGTGGCCTTCTGTTTAATTGCCAAGGTAGCTCTGTTTCTTTTAATGGCTAATTTTTACGATTTTTGCCGAGCACATATACTGCGGGTTTGAGTTGCTAACAACTTAGTCGCGTGTTGCTGCTCTGGAGACGTCGAAATTGGCTATTTTGTCATTAATTCTTCCTATTATTAAGTGTTAGGTAACACAAGGTGCAGGCTACATCCGCGTAGAACACATTTTCTCAGTAAGGGAAGAATACTACTAGTTCGTGTTAGAATAATTGAAAATATTTGTCCTCATTTTGGATTACTGTAGCTCATATTAGCACCACAAACTTTTATTTCTCTGTGCAATGAAAATCTGCAGCCTTCCTAATCCTTCATCATGAGAAGTTATATCGCGTTACTTTTAATACGTATTTCAAAGTTTAGGAAAAAATGAGAATATTTTGAGGATATTAACACCGGAGCTATGATAGTTACATGATCACGTTCAAAATAAAAGTGTATTGGGGCGCCTTTCAATCGTAACCCTATGAGAAAAAAAGTGGATGTGATTTCTGCACGATGGAGTGCCTCGTATAACAGGCACAACATAAACGTTTAATGAGTGGAGAGTAATTGAAGCCTCACCATTCACCTGACCTTAATTTTTCGCATTTCCTCCTATGAGGAAACTGAATAGAATTTTCAGCGGACCCAGAGAAGGGTACAAATTGACTGGAAAAAATTGCAAGTCATTACCGTCTACAAGTGGGCCTGTCAAACAGGTTCATATAATTATAAAGATGCTAGTGGCCCAGCTCAACTTCGCACTAATTACCTACGGCTAGACGTTTTGTAAATTATACACGAAAACCTTCCTCAGGAAGCAGTCTGTTACTGAAAACCGTATCTAGATCCACGCAGTTTTCTTTGTCATCAGTCTTCTGACTGGCTTGATGTGGCACAGCTCCCTATGGTACCATGGAATTCATTTCCTCAGGTCTTAACAGATGTCCTATCATCCTGTCTCTTCATCTTGTCAGTGTTTTCCATTTATTCTTTTCCTCACCAGTTCTGCGCAGGATCTCTTCGTGCCTTACTTCATCAGTTCCCCTAATTTTCAACATTCGTCAGTGGCACCTCATCTCAAATGGTTAGATTCTCTTCTGTTCCGGTCTTTCCACAGTCCATGAAATGATCTCGTGGCACTGTTGGCCGGGAGGCCCAATTAGGGGAATTTCGGCCGCCGAGTGCATGTCACCCAGCGCCACACTGGACGACTTGTGTGCCGTTAATGAGAATGAAATGTTGATAAGGACAACACAACACCCAGTCCACGAGCGGAAAAATCTCCCACCCAGCCGGGAATCGAACCCGGGCTCGCTGCATGGGAGCCAAGCACGTTACCACTCAGCTAAGCAGGCGGACACGAACTAAATATCCAAATGGGACGGAGGTCGGTAGACGTGATGATTACAACCTCAGAAAAATTTGATGACTTCACAAACTGAGCAAGTCAATAACGTGTTGGTCCACCTCTTGCCCTTATGCAAGCAGTTACTCGGGTTCACATTGATTGACAGAGTTGTAGGAGCCCTCCTGGAGGTTATCGCGTCAAATTCCATCATATTGGCGCGTTAGATCGTCAAAATCCCGAATTTGTTGCAGGGCCCTCATACAATGCTCCAGACATTCTCAAGTCGGGAGAGATCCAACGAATTTGCTGCCCAAGGTAGGGTCATCGCGGCTCAATCTGTAGCGCTGCTCAGCACGGAAGACAGTTCTACTCCAGTCAATGAGATCTGAGGCCGAAGACGCGTCTTGAGGTGCCCCAGACAGGGGCGGTATATCGACTCTTGCTCGCCATACGGCGCGACAACCAAGGTTGATGGTCTCAGGTGCATTTCTTTTCATGGTCTGACTCTGTTGGTTGTCATCCACGACACTCTTACCGCACAGCGGTGTGTCGACGATATTCTACGCCCCGTTTCATTAGCCTTCATGGCAAACCATCCTGGACTTGTACTTCAGCAGCACGTTCGCACACGGTGAGTCTGCCAAACCCTACTTTGGTCGGTAAAGTCGCTGGATATCTTCCCAACTGCTAAAGTTTGGAGCATTATGGCTCTGAGCACGATGTGACTTAACTGCTGAGGTCATCAGTCCCCTAGAACTTAGAAGTACTTAAACCTAAGTAACCGAAGGACATGACACACATCCATGCCCGAGGCAGGATTCGAACCTGCGACCGTAGTTGTCGCGCGGTTCCAGACTGTAGCGCCTAGACCGCTCGGCCACCCCATCCGGCGGAGCATTATGGGCAGGTCTCTCTAACCAGCTCTCAGTCTTGACCATCTAATGCGTCAATTGGAGAGAAAATGGCACGATATCGTTCAGGAGAACATCCAGTAACTCTATCAATCAATGCCAAGCCAAATGACTGGTTGCATAAGGCCTAGACGTGAACCAACGGATTATTGACTTGCTCAATGTGTGAAGCTCTTTCTCTTAAATAAATAGTCCAATTTTTGTGACATTGCAATCATTTGTCTATCTGTACATCTACATCACATTTACCCATTTTCGTGCCATTTGGGTAATACCTTCGTGGTGCATCGAAGGAAGTAACACGTGGTCCCACTCTTACCGCAAAGTGTCTCTCGAAATTTCAGTAGTAAACCTCTACCTGGCGCACAACGCCTCTCTTGTAACGTCTCCCTCTGGAGTTTGTTGGGTATATTTTGCGCTGACTAAAAGACTCTGTGACGAAATTCGCCGCTCTTTGTTGGAACATCTGGTGAAGGTTCCAGATTGATGGATAAATCTCAAGAATTGGTCGAACAAGCGCGTTGCAAGCCATTTCGATAAGATTCTTCCTATGAATCTCAGTCCGGCATCTTTTCCAGCCAGCCGCTGTGGCCGAGCTGTTCTAGGCGCTCCAGTCCGGAACCGCACTGCTGCTACGGTCGTAGGTTCGAATCCTGCCTCGGGCATGGCTGGGTGGGACGTCCTTAGGTTAGTTAGGTTTAAGTAGTTCTATGTCTAGGGGACTGATGACCTCAGATGTTAAGTCCCATAGTGCTTAGAGGCATTTGAACCATTTTCCTCTTTTCTACTATTTGTTTTATATGGTCACTCCACTTGAAGTCGCTCTCGGCCGATAGCGGGAAAACAAAGGAAACCGCGCTAGAAAATGAAAGTATTTTTCATTTTGAGAACGATGAATTTTTTTAAAAATTTCTTTATTCATTTGGCACATTCGCACAAAAGTAAACAGAAATTACTTGTTTTGGCTGCCGTACACCATTATCAGGTCACACAGAAAACTGGCTTTGACAATGTGGCTTCTTCGGCAATATTCATGCGTTATGGCTTCTTTATACTTTTAAGACGGCCGAAAACGGTAGTTTCTGTTGTAGTTTTGTGTGGTTGCGCTAGTGAATAAACAATTTAAAGAAATACGTGTCTCCGACATCACCGTATCGCAACACGGTTACGCCGAGCTGCCATTGTGGTCCGTATTGGTACAGTGTTCGAGGGTATTAGTTAGCAGAACGACTTTTTAGCGTGTAACAGTAATAAAACGTACTAATACAAAATTAAATTAATGTTTGACTTCTTCATAATTTGCGGGTTCATTTTGTCGAATATTAAAAGTAATTAAGTCATATTTAGCAGGCTAACTAGATTCCTGGAAATAAAATAATGAAAGAAAAAAATATTAACACTCCACATAGTGCAAAATAGCATTAAAAATTTACAAATACTGTTTATCAGTCATCATTAGAAGAATTCAACTGCAGCTAAATACGAGGGTCAGTCAAAAAGTAATGCCTGCAATTTTTTCTCCTTTAGTTTTTTACGTGAAAAATTTGAATTCGGTGCTACTGCGCATTACTACTTCTTCAATCAACTGCAGTAGTAACATTCTGCGTCAATAGATGCGAGTACTGAGGTCGCTTGCAAAATGATTGACATCGATGTTGTTATTAGACAGCGCACCGTGATAGAATTCTTGAATGCTGAAGATGAAACACCCACTCACATTCATGAACGAATGAACGTGTACGGTGACGCAACAGTCGATATCACCATTAATAGACGATGGGGTCGTCATTGTAACGAAGCTGAAGGGCGAACACCGTCAGCTGACGAAACGCAGAGAGGCACGCCGGTGACTGCAGTGGGTGTGATTATGGCTGTTGTTTTGGAGCACGGATGCACAATAAGTTACCTCAGAACGCTCAAACATAAATGGTAACGACAGGGGATCGAGCATTCTCATACTACAAAATCACATTTTCAGGTCTATCGTTGTATTGTGGCCGTTTGTCTTTCAGTACTCGGCTCGAACCCATCAATTGTTTTCGTTAACGATCTCCTGTGAGGGTTTCCATCGGTTTCAGTAGCTCCTAAGACCTTCTCTCTCCCACCGCTATGCCGGTCTTCGACGTCAGAATCAGCCTTCTTGAAGCATTGAAACCAATCATTCTCTGCACGTTCTTTCACTAATAGGTGTCTTGCCAAAGATCGTACCCAGCATTTTATGAACATCAGCACAGATTTCGTCATGTAAAAGCATAAAATTAAAACTTCCCGTAAAATTAAAACTTCCCGTAAATGACGAGAACTGGGCTCATGAGTGGACCTTTTCAGTCAAGAACAACTTTATAAAGCAATGTCAAAACAACTAATCTTTTTATAGCGTAATGTTTATAAATGCCTAATCTTATTGTGTGGCACTTACGAACTACCACCTGCACCACCACTTGACACTACTGCCATCTACTGCGAAACGGCGGAAACAAAGCTGTAGACCTAATATGGCGTTCGTTATTAAGAAATTGTATGCCACCTGCAGAAAGTGCCATTTAGATTCCACATCTGCAGGGTAGATACACGAGGAATTACATGTTTTCTGAAATCATTGTAGTTTAGTTGTGTTGGTCAGGATTATTTTCAAATTTGGGGACGCATCACTTACAATTGGAACCTGTTATAGATCGTTGTCTGATACAGTCGAAACTTGGCAGTGTGGAAGGTGGATGAAAACAAAGGGGCACCGATTTTCGCTTAAGTGTCAACACACAACAGCTTACGAGAAAGTGATGGTTAAACTTTACATGCACACTCATCAAGTGACTCGCAGCGCCGAAACCAAAGTAAGTTGGTAGCGCAGTGGCTAGACGGAAAACTTCAGAAGTTTGGGCCCCGTGCTCAAATCCTTTCTTATGTGATGAAATTCAATGGAATTAATGACAAAATAAACTAAGATTAAAAATTTTATTAAAAATAGATTTTATGATCACAACTGACACAGATTAACATCTTCCAGAAGATCGCTACCAACTGTTTTCGTATGTATCCAAGAAGTTAGTTTGGTCCTCCTGTGCATCAAGACGTAAGCCAATCAATGGAACGACATCAGAATGTGCTCGAAACAGTTTCAAAATCTGGAGAGCTTACAAAAGAAAACTATCATCAGTTTCTGGACAGAGTTTAACGACCTTAGGTAAAAACTGAGCCATTTATGTAAATTATTCGATCGTGGAGTGGGCAAAACGTTCCGTCCTTGCGTTATTGGCGGTTTGTTGATGAAATTGGAACACCGATAGGTTCATTAAAAGTAATTGAAAGTAATTCCGCCAAAATGTATGCATCTGTGTAAACTATATGACGTATGGTTTTAGTAACAGGTGAAAAATTACATTCGCTTATTACGGAAGCGCCCTACTTTCATCGCAAAACGGAAAATACAAGTAGAATCGATAACACCTTGTTCTATAATCAGTTGCTGGGCCAAGTTTTAGAGAAAATGTTTCGATATGCGTAGTTATGGCGAAATTATCGCCCGGGTGCGAAGGTGTTTTCCTAATGATACAAAAAATAAAAAAAATTAAAAAAAATGTGCTCTCCAATTCTGTGCAGAACCTCCTCATTCCTTACCTCATCAGTCCGTCTAATTTTCAACTTTTGTCCGTGGCACCAAATCTCAAATGCTTAGATTCTCTGCTATTTCGGTTTTCCCACAATTCTTGTTTAACTACCATACAATACTCTGCTCCAAACGTACATTCTCAGAAATTTCTTGCTCAAATTATGGTCCATGTTTGATACTAGTAGCCTTTTCTTGGCCAGGAATGCCCACTTTGCCAGTGCTGGTCTGCTTTTTATGTCCTCCTTGCTCCGTCCGTCTTTGGTTATTTTGCTGCCTGAACTTCATCTACTTCGTGACCATCAATCTTGATGTTAAGTTTCTCGCTCTTCTCGTTTCTGCTACTTCTCATTACCCTTCGTCTTTCTTAGATTTACGTACAGACCATATTCTGTACTCATTAGTCTCTTCATTCCATTCAGCAGATCATGTATTACTTCTTCACATTCACTGAAGAGAGCAATGCCATCAGTAAATCCTTTCATCTTGAATTTTAATTGGCCGGCCGCGGTGGTCTAGCGGTTCTAGGCCCTCAGTCCGGAACCGCGCGACTGCTACGGTCGCAGGTTCGAATCCTGCCTCGGGCATGGATGTGTGTGATGTCCTTAGGTTGGTTAAGTTTAAGTAGTTCTAAGTTCTAGGGGACTGATGACCACAGATGTTAAGTCCCATAGTGCTCAGAGCCATTTGAATCATTTTTTTGAATTTTAATTACACTCCTGAACCTTTCCTCTATTTCCATAATTACTTCTTCGATGTACAGATTGAACAGTAACGGGGAAACACTATATCCGTGTCTTAAGCCCTTTAAAATCCGAGCGTTTCGTTCTTGGTCGTCCACTCTTATTATTTCGTCTTGGCTCTTGGACATATTGTGTGTTACCCGTCTCTTCCTGTAGTTTACCCCTAATTTCCTCAGAATTTCGAACAACTTTCACCGTTTAACATTGTCGAACACTTTTTCCAGGTCGACAAATCCTATGAAGGTGTCTTGATTTATCTTCAGTCTTGCTCCCATTATCAACCACTCCGTCACAATTGCCTGTCTTGCACCTTTACCTTTCCTAAAGCCAAACTCATTTTATTATTCATACTTCTGGAAATTACTCTTGCGAGCAACTTGGATGCATGAGCTGTTAAGCTGATTGTGCGCCAATTCTCGCACATGTCAGCTCTTACAGTCTTCGGAATTATAAAGACGATGTTTTTTCCGAAATTCAAATGGTATATCGCCAGATTCATAGATTCTATACGCCAATCTGAATAGTCGTTTTGTTGCCACTTCCCACAATGATTTTATAAATTTTGATAGAATGGCATCTATCCCATCTCTCGTCTGCATTTAACAGTGGAATCCCGTTGCATTCTTAATGTTAAACCACCCTTGCTTTGAATGTCACCGAAGATTGTTTTGACTTTCCTGTATGCTGTGTCTGTCCTTCCGACAATCATTTCTTTTTCGATGTCTTGACATTTTTCCTGCAGCCATTTCGTCTTAGCTTCCCTGCACTTCCCATTTATTTCATTCTTCAGCGACTTGTATTACTGTATTCCTGAGTTTCTCGGAACATTTTTTTACTTCCTCCTTTCATCAATCAACTGAAGTATTTCTTCTGTTACCCATGGTTTCTTCGCTGTTACCTTCCTTGTAGCCGGCCGGTGTGGCCGAGCGGTTCTAGGCTTTACAGTCTGGAACCGCGCGTCCGCTACGGTCGCAGGTTCGAATCCTGCTTCGGGTATGGATGTGTGTGATGTCATTAGGTTAGTTAGGTTTAGGTAATTCTAAGTTCTAGGGGACTGATAACCTCAAAAGTTGAGTCCCATACTGCTCGGAGCCATTTGAACCAGTTGGAACCTTCTCTGTACCTATGTTTTTCTTACCAACTTCTGCGCTGACCTTACTTAGAAATGTCCATTCCTCTTCAATTGTACTGCCTACTGAGCTATCCCTTATTGCTGTATCTGTAGCCTTAGAGAACTTCAAGCGTATCTCGTCATTCCTCAGTACTTCCGTATCCCATTTCTTTGCGTATTGATTCTTCCTGACTAATGTCTTAAACTACAGCCTACTCTTCATCACTACTGTATTGTGATCTGACTCTTTATCTGCTGTTGGGCACGCCTTACAATCCAGTATCTGATTTCGAAATCGGCCTATTCCATGTATACCTCTTCCTCTTGTGATTCTTGAACAGGGTATTCGCTATTACTAACTGAAACTTGTTACAGAACTCAGTCTTTCTCCTCTCTCATTCCTTGTCCCAAGACCATATTCTCCTGTAATCCTTTCTTCTACTCCTGCCCCTAAAACTTCATTCCAGTCCCCCATGACTATTAGATTTTCATCCTCCTTTACATTTTGTATTACCATTTCTATACTCATACACTTTCTCTATCTCTTCATTTTCAGCTTGTGACGTCGGCATGTATACGTGAACTATCGTTGTTGGTGTTGATTTGCTGTCGATTCTGATAAGAACGACCCTGTCACTTAACTGTTCAAAGAAATACACTCTCTGCCGTACCTTCCTATTCATAACGAATACTACTCCTGTTATAACATTTTCTGCTGCTGTTGATATTACACTATACTCATCTGACCAGAAATCCTTGTTTTCTTTCCACTTCACTGATCCCTACTATATGTAGATTGAGCCTTTGCATTTCCCTTGTCAGATTTTCTAGTTTCCCTACCACGTTCAAGCTTCTGACATTCCAGGCCCCGACTCGTAGAACGTTATCCTTCCGTTGATTATTCAATCTTTTTCTCGTGGTAACTTCCCCCCCCCCCCCTGACAGTCCCCCCTCCCCCTCGGTGATCTGAATCGGGGACTATTCAGGAATCTTTTGCCAATGGAGGGATTATCATGACACTTCTTCAATTACAGGCCACATGTCATGTGGATACACGTTACGTGTCTTTAATGCAGTGGCTTCCATTGCCTTCTGCATCCTCATGCCGTTGATCATTGCTGATTCTTCCGCCTTTAGTTTCCCACCTCTAGGACAAGAGAGTGCCCTTAACCTCTGGCCGCTCATCTACCCTCTTTGACAAGGCCTTGGCGGAATGAGGGTGCCATAAGTCTTTGGCCGCAAGTGCTGATTGTTAATCAGAATTTAAACAGTGGCGGTATTCGAACGCGGGACCGAAGACGTCTTGATGATGAACTAAAGATGGTATCCATAGACGACGGGTGCAAATCAATGTGGATACACATTAGTCTATATGTCTTTAATGCATTGGTTTACATTGCCTTCTGCAACCTCATAATTATTGCTGATTCTTTCGCTTTTAGGGGCAGTTTCCCACCGCAATGGCAAGAAAGTGGCCGGCGCCTCTGTCCCCTCCCCCACCCTCTTTGACCGTTAAATGAATGAGGGTGACTTCTTATGGCCAAATTATTCGGCCGCCATTGCTGATATTGAATACGTAATCGCTGGCGGTGTTGAAACCTGGAACCGAGGACGTTTCGATTACAAATCAAAGACATTACCCCTTTTTTACTTACATGATTACATTTAGGAAACTTGTACAAATGATAATTCTAGTAACTGAGTGTTACAACAACAAAGGTGGCATTCAGAGAGTAAACAAAAAAATAAAATGTAAATCACTAATGCAATTCCAGCCAAAAATGTTCTTCAATAAACGTAACTGGTTCCATTTGGTACTTCGCTATCGTTATCTGATATCTCCAACAGTGCCTCTGAAGGGTATCTTCAACGGAGGCATTCTGCTTCGCTAGTGCCTCAAGGAAAACAGGAAGCCTCGAAATAGCCTGTCTCTTCTTTCTCTCAAGGCTGACAAGGCAGGACGTTCAGCCGTAAGTGTGAAGCGGCACAGAACATTGACCGCAGCGTGGCACTCCACAACTGAGAGGGGGGGTTAACGAAAACATTGCGTACGGTATTTCAAGTGTGCATTCGAGGGCATTGTGAGCATTTTGTAGGAAACACCAGCAATCAAGCTGTTCTTTCTCTCCGTCCCTACGGTAATTCCTTTGAACCATGTAAGCGCATGATACTTTGTGGCGGGAAAGTAAGATTCATCTGGACAGAGGAGGGTCTGAGGGCCAATCATATCAGGCGTGACCCGGAGGTAGCATGCCAGTATCTTCTGTGTTAGTCGCCAAACTCCGAACGACGATGCGCATGTAAAACGATGTTCATCGGTGTCCAAGAGGTGACAATCTGGGCAATAAGGTGAGTCTGCCAGTCCAATAGCGTGAAGCAGCTGTCGTGTCGCGTATTTCTTTGGCGATCTGATACCACTTCGAACGCACCGTGGACGACAGAAAGTTGTGGTGTATCGTTTTCCACACTCTTGGCCAATGAACCGTAGGGTACTTGTTTTCCACAGTGGAACAGTCCGCAGGAGGTTGGTATAAAAATCTCTCGCCTTTGATGGACGTGTGGCGGGGAGGTTCGAGCTGACATAGCTGTAATCAAGAATGAAGGTCGACACATTGGAGAGTTGTGCTGCGACTTGCGCAACCAACACCGGCGGGCATCAGAACCTGTAGTAAACGACCCGTGAGAGAGGTATGTTGCCTTTTCCATCGTTTCCTCATGTTGCAGCTGATTTCGCTCTGACGTTGACCAATCCCAGCCCCTCTTTGTGCACTTGGAGGGTAAGAGTGTCGTATCGTACTTTAAATATGTGACCTGCGGAAACGTAGTAACTAAAGGACGCCTGGAGCCGTAGTGGGAGGACTTGTGCCACAGGGTTGAGTTTTGATGCCACATGGAGGTTCAAGTATTCAATACGTTGTAGCTGATTCAAGTCCCGGAGCAGGTTCTGGTGCACCATTGCGCGTATGATGTGTGCAGCTGTGTTGCGTACTTCTTTCGTGAATGTGATTCCCAAATATCGCAGATCAGAAACTGGTGGGAGGGGAGCCAGGGCTTCCGGTCCGAGACCACGTCTAATATCCAACGCCGCCGACTGGCTGATGTTCAGAAGACTACCTGGGGCCTGTCCGTATCACTCGATCCCGGTTAGTACGCTTTGAACTTCGTCATTGGAACGAACCAGAATTAGCAGGTCGTCAGCGTATGTTCTATAGCGAAAGGTGACGTCCCGCAGTATGATGCCTGATAGCCGGTGGTTAAGGCCCCAGAGGAGTGGCTCGAGTGCGATTGCATAAAAGTAGGTAGAAAGAGGACAACCTTGTCCTAGAGACCTCTTAATGGGTACTGGTCCTACCGTCCTTCCATTGACCTGGGAGTGTGAAATGGCTGCGGTCCAAAGACGCCGTAGGGTGTCAAAGAGGCCCTGGGAAAATCCCACACGGTCCATCACTCGTAGGAGGAAGTTATGGTGCACTCTATCAAAGGCGCGAGACGATCGCCGCTCTCATACGGCACGCAGAGGCTATCGGTATTGAGTCCCTGCAGTCACCGGTGGTCATGTGTATGTTGGCTTCTCCCCCCTGTGACGCCTGTTCTGGGGCGAGAATCATCGGCAAAGTCGTCTTAATACGGCCCGCCATAAGCCTGGCGAAAATCTTGTAGTCGGCGTTCAGCATTGTGAGGGGCCGATAGTCGTTAATTGATCACCCTCTACCTGGCTTCTGTATCGGTATGAGAAGTCCTTCTACAAACGCTGCCGGCACAACACACTCTGGAGACATAAGTTTCCGGAATATTATAACCCAGCGATGGGCAATCCATCAGGCCCAGGAGACTTATTGGCCGCACCTTTGTCCAGGGCGTCTTCGACTCCTTCGTGTGAGACTTCCACCGTTACTGCATCCACGGTAGCCTCTTCGATAGTACGTGTTACTTGCTGTAACATTTCGGTAGTGGCCTCTTCATCTTCGGTTCTTTTCTGGTAAAGATGACGAAGATGATCCTCCGCCACGTTTACTATGGTTGCTTGGGTCTTACAGAAGCGGCCGTCTTGTCTCCTGAGTTGTGTGATTAAGTGTTGACGATGTCGGAGCTAATCCGCCGCAACATGTTGCATAGTGGGTTCCTCCGCAGCCGTTCGGTCGTGCTGTCGCGAGCGGACTATGGCACCTTCTAGTCGGCGCTTCGTCAATGCTAGTATGTGAGGCTTGATTCTGCTTTGGTCATGTTGTCTCTCCTTGGAAGTAGGTAAGGCACCGAGGTCCCTGAGTGCAGCGTAGTAAAAATCTAGGATCTGTCGATGCCACGCAGCCACGTCTTTGCCAAACTACATAAGTGTCCTGCGGGTTGCTGGATTGGCACAGAGGAGCCAACCACTCCCGGGTCGAGGTGTATCGGGGGTAACTGCATTCACAATCAGTCCAGGTTGCTTCAACTTGCCGACGGCAATCCAGGTCCAGGAGGTGAGTTACATTAAGCTTCCAAAAGGCGTTGCTGCACCAGATTTGTTGGGGGCGGAGATGTATAGTGCAGATATAGGCACTATGATCGGAATAGGCCTGAGGTCATTGTTCGGAGGCCACCGCTCCTTGTGTGAGGCCTTTTGGCACATACATGCGATCAAGTTGACTGGCCGAATGACTGGTAAGTTGAGTATGGCCAGAGGGATTACCGTGGACTTTTTCCCACGTGTCGCACAAGTGAAGTTTTTGGATCATCGCACCCAGTTCAGGAGAGGACATGTAGTGTGGGATTTGGTCCTTGGGATGAGCCGTGCGGGATTAGGCGAGCGGTCTAAGGCGCTGCAGCCATGGACTGTGCGGCTGGTCCCGGCGGAGATTCGAATCCTCCCTCGGGCATGGGTGTGTGTGTGTGTGTTTGTCCTTAGGATAATTTAGGTTAAGTAGTGTGTGTGTAAGCGTAGGGACTGATGACCTTAGCAGTTAAGTCTTTTTTTGGACCTTGAGGTGAAGTACGCAATTAAAATCGCTGGCGAAGACGCTGGTTTCGTACCGTCCGTTGAAAAGGGGGGCGACATCCGTGGAGTAGGACCTGGTGCGGTCTGCTGGTACCCGACGGCGCGTAAACCATAATGAATCGGGTGTTGAAGCGCCGTAAGTGCTATTCCTCGAGCAGAGCGATCGACTTACCATATGGCTATTCGAGGACGACTCACGGCCAGACCCAGACTTTCATATATTGCCATCATGTGTGTTTAACCTGTACTCGTACAACAATTATGTAATTCCCGTACAGGTAGAAATTTTGCTTGAAAGTGGCTTGCCCGGTGTCGGCTTATGAATACGATGCATGTCTGAAGGAACATTGCATCGTAATTCTGGATAAAATACGCGCTGCAATATCATATTTAATCGCCGACACCTGGCAATCGACTTTCAAGTAAAATGGCGACCGATCACTATAAGGGGGAAAACCAGGTTCGAGTCCTGGTCCGACACCACAACCTACTGCAACCTACATCCTTCTGAATCTGTTTAGTGTATTGGTCTCCATCTACGATTTTTACCCTCCGCGCTGCCCACCAGTATTAAATTGGTGTTCCCTTGATGCCTCAGAATATGTCCTACCAACTGATCCCTGAAAATGGAAATGAAGTCCCATGCTTCTTTACAGAGCGTAAGGGAACGATGCGGGAGACCCACACCGCCTTACTAGGCAAGGTCCTAATGGAGGTGGTTTGCCGTTGCCTTTCTCCGACCGTAATGGGGATGAATGATGATGATAAAGACGACACAACAACACCCAGTCATCTCGAGGCAGGAAAAATCCCTGACCCCGCCGGGAATCGAATCCGGGACCCCGTGCTCGGGATGCGAGAACGCTACCGCGAGACCACGAGGGCGGACTAACCGATCCCAACTTCTAGTCAAGTTGTGCCACAAATTTCTCTTCTCCCTAACTCTATTCAATACCTCCTCATTAGTTATGTGATCAACCCATCTAATCTTCAGCATTCTTCTGTAGCACCACATTTCGAAAGCTTCTATTCTCTTCTTGTCTAAACTATTTATTGTCCATGTTTCACTTCCATACATGGCTACACTCCATACAAATACTTTCAGAAGCGACTACCTGATACTTAAATCTATACTCGATGTTAACAAATTTCTCTTCTTCACAAACGCTTTCCTTGCCATTGCCAGTCTACATTTTATATCCTCTCTACTTCGACCATCATCAGTTATTTTGCTCCCCAAATAGCAAAATTCCTTCACTACTTTAAGTGTCTCATTTCCTAATTTAATTCCCTCAGCCTCATCCGATTTAATTCGACTACATTCCATGATCCTCGTTTTGCTTTTGTTGAGGTTCATCCTACATCCTCCTTTCAAGACACTGTCCATTCCGTTCAATTGCTCTTCCAAGTCCTTTGCTGTCTCTGGCAGAATTACAATGTCATCGGCGAACCTCAACATTTTTATTTCTTCTCCATGGACTTTAATACCTACTCCGAATTTTTCTTTTGTTTCCTTTACTGCTTGCTCAATATACAGATTGAATAACATTGGAGACAGGCTACAGCCCTGTCTCACTCCCTTCCCAACCACTGCTTCCCTTTCATGCCCTTCGACTCTTATAACTGCCATCTGGTTTCTGTACAAATTGTAAATAGCCTTTCGCTCCCTGTATGTTACCCCTGCCACCTTCAGAATTTGAAAGAGAGTATTCCAGTCAAAATTGTCAAAAGCTTTGTCTCAGTCTACAAATGCTAGAATCGTAGGTTTGCTTTTCCTTAATCTATCTTCTAAGATACGTCGTAGGGTCAGTATTGCTTCACGTGTTCCATTATTTCCACGGAATCCAAACTGATCCTCTCCGAGGTCGGCTTCTATCAGTTTTTCCATTCGTCTGTAAAGATTACGTGTTAGTATTTTGCAGCTGTGACTTATTAAACTGACAGTTCGGTAATTTTCACATTTCGTGTATCCCCACATAATGTTCGACATAAGACTCTCAGTAAGAAATATGCCCACCTCGGACTCTAATCCATATTTTTCACCTGTCGTTCATGCGGCCTGCCATATTGTTGAGGAGCAGTAAGGTAATGTTGTCCCACTGTACTCCGTCAAGGAGGTTTTCAGTTCTTGCACGGATCGGGAAGGATATGTCTGTTGAGAAACACATCTGCCAGAAAATCCCAGGCATGCATCACAGGGTGTAGGTCCGGCGAGTACGCTGACCAAGCGATACGTTCAATTATCTTCACTTTCCAGTCTGTCGAGTGTGAGCGGACATTGTCGTCCATAAACAGAAAGTCGGAACCTGCCGCATCACTGAACAGACAGACATGATGCAGAATATTTCCCCTGCAATACCGCTGCGCTTTAACGGTACCTCGTGCAAAGATACGTAGCAGTGTTCGACCAGTGTGCATAATGACTGGCCGTAACGCCTAGACCATAATGATGACATTCATGATCACAGTCTGATGTAGCGTGTTCCCGCTCTCTCCACACTAACTGATGGCTCAGCATCACTTACCACAGCGAAGCGTGGTTCATCGGAGAACGTCACTCTAGATCACTGTTACTGACCCCAGCTAACGTTATCACTACACCAGCGAACTCTTTCTAGTCTATGGCGTGGTTGAAGTGGGAACCAATCAGCAGCTTGCTAGGTTTGCACGTATCTGCCTAGGAGTGAGATGTCTACTGCTCTTCGCCACTAGGGGTACGTATAGGTCCTCTTTGCAGTGTGGTGGTCCGTCTATGAATGGTTCAAATGGCTTTGAGGTCATCAGTCCCCTAGACTTAGAACTACTTAAACCTAACTAACTTAAGGACATCACACACATCCATGCTTGGGGCAGGATTCGAACCTGCGACCGTAGCAGCAGTGCGGTTCCGGACTGAAGCGCCTAGAAACGGACGGTCACAGCGGCCGGCCTCCGTCTACGACCACCGGTATGCTTTCGCATAGCATTTCTAGTTTCAGTGTCCTTTTTGTGGTATCGATAGCTACGATGCCACTGCTTAGGTTGGCACTACAACAGACACCGACGACACCGTGCTCTAGCCGGCGCTGGAGATCTCTACGAGCATAGCTACCGATTCTCCCATTTCATCAGGTGCAGCCAGCCAGGAAACTTCGCGTCAACTTCGCACCACCTTGCAAGTTATGTAGTGTGTCTGCATATGTTTATCCGCTAGTAAAGGTGATTTAACTGTATCTGCACTACCGATAGATTAGTACCTTTTCCTGTTCCTGTTCCTTACCCACGCGCCGCCTCCCAGGAGGGATACAAAACTTTGCTAGTCGCGAGCCGACGCGTTTGGACTTCGCATTGCTCTGGCCGTAGCAGTGACACTCTGACCTTTCTCCGCCCATCCAAGTGCACGTCCATTATCGTAGTCACTCAGATGATGCCTTGCAGATACGTTGCCGCACCACACGGAATGTCGCACTAAGCCAGGGGCGGGCAAACGTTGCACGTGGCTCATGAGCGCACAGCGCTGCACGTGTGCTGCTCGCGTGCAGGCTTCGACCGGGGCTGTGGCGAAAGCCGGCAGGTTGCGGCTGTGTAGTGCCAGGCTAAGCTGTGAACGTTGATGCGAAGCGAGCACTATGTAGTGAACGTTGTACCTCAAGAAACGGAGAAGTGGAGATTTGCTGTCTTTTAAAAAGTAATGGGAGAATCATTTTTTCTTTGTGCAAAAACATGAAAATTCGAAATGTTTAATATGTGGCAGTATTCTCGCTAGTCAACGGAAGTTTGGTATTGAAGGGTATTATAATAAATTTCACAAGGACGAGTCGGATTCTGAGCGGATGGGGAATTGACTGAGCTTAAGAAGAGCGATCTGACCATACCAGATGAATCTGTCGTAGTTGGCCGGCCGGAGTGGCCGAGCGGTTCTAGGCACTACAGTCTGGAACCGCGGGACCGCTATGGTCGCAGGTTCGAATCCTGCCTCGGGCATGGATGTGTGTGATGTCCTTAGGTTAGTTAGGTTTAAGTAGTTCTAAGTTCTAGGGGACTGATGACCACAGCAGTTAAGTCCCATAGTGCTCAGAGCCATTTGAATTTGTCGTAGTTGCTGTTGTCACGAGAGATCTGCGACTTTCTCTCGTCATGTCTCTCATGTAACTGATTTAACATTTTATGGAGCACTGTTTTCAAGTTTTCAGGACGACAACAATAATAGCCCAGCGGTATGTGCAAGTTACAAGACTGCGCCTAATATAGCGAGAGCTGGAAAACCATTTTCTGAATTAATAAGTCTCGGTTAAGAGCAAACATCAGTGATGAAAATTTGCGTAACTGTTTGTGTTTGTCTGTATGTAGAAATTTTGTTCCAGATATTAAACGTATTGTAAACTCCACCTGTGATAATTAAATAAAACGTATCGTAGGTAATAGGTATTCTTTCAAACCATGATTTCTTTCAAGCACTCCTACTAACCTTATTCATTCACTCAATAAAGCAAGCTAGGAAACTACAGAGGAAGGAGCGGGCAGAAGGTATGGTGGGGATGGGAGATAAGCGGGTGGCCAGCTTGCCCCTGTGTGCACGCGGAACACCTGTTAACTGCATGCGTGCAAGTGCACCGCACATGTGCAGGATTCCTGCCCGCCCCTGCACTAAGCAGTCCGCAACAAACATCGTCGAACAGCGTGATGCGTGAACTGTTGAATGCATACAGAGCGTTCATGCATAGGGTTCGCTGCAGTTAACACATTACGCCGTCTGCATTTCCTTTTACTAACACTGGTCGGGCGTTCCACAGCAATTGTCGGTGCTTCTGCAGCTAGTGGCAGTTATTCCTTAGCAACTGCCAAGCAGTGTAACGACGTAAATGTACGCTTGTTCCACACACATGAACTTGGTACACATGCTACAGAATCGCTTCTCTTGTGCAAGTGACCAAGTACGAGGACACCAGGTATGTTGGCAAGAAAATATGATCGTTTGAGAAAGATACCTGAACGATGTGCAAGAATGTGATTTTATCACAGTCAGCACGTCGTACAGCGTCAACAGGTGGCTAACATGCGGCATAGCGACCCGTATCTGAATTGGTATTTCTCTCCCAACAGATGGAGAGCGGAAATGTCGAAAGTTAAAAGCGCCAAATTCCACATTCGTCAGGAGAATCGAAAGAAAATGTATCTCTTTTCCTGCACAACTAACAATAATTTATTAAGAACGTTCTAAGTGCCATACCAATGAGCTGTCTGGTTCTAAGTTCCAATAACAAACTTTTTCTTTAAAGTACAGTTAATACTAAGGCTCCACGTTTTATTTGTGACAGTATAAGAACAGAAACACATCAGTAATGTTTCCACTAATAGAACTACAATCGCCTGCAACTCGTGGTCGTGCGGTAGCTTTCTCGCTTCCCACGCCCGGGTTCCCCGGTTCGATTCCCGGTGGGGTCAGGAATTTTCTCTGCCTCGTGATGGCTGGGTGTTGTGTGCTGTCCTTAGGTTAGTTAGGTTTGAGTAGTTCTAAGTTCTAGGGGACTGATGACCATAGATGTTAAGTCCCATAGTGCTCAGAGCCATTTTTGAGAACTACAATCAATAAAAACAATATATCATGTTAACTGATTCTTCTGTCGTTACTAGGCAGAACAACACTATAATAAATGAACAGCACACTAATTTTTTACATGAGAACCAAATTACAACAAAGAAAAAATCTCTCAGTAGTGTGTTCTGTTTCCTACACAACTTACTACCAGAAGTTGGAAAATTTACTGTAGAGCTCGCTGTGGTTGAGCAATAAATGGCAACACCATTTATAAGTCCTTCTCTGTTGCTTGTGACAAATATGGCTCGTCTTCCAGATGAAGTACGACATGGCATATATGCTCCTCTTTTGAATGTACTGAAACTTTCTTCATTCTTCTGTTTCGGAGTAAGAATTCTTAACTGCTGTTTGAGATGGATGAGTATGAGACACTTTGATCATACTACATTGGGAGACCTTACTCGCCTGCATTTACAATAATGTTCAACAGCATTTTCAAAATCAATGAAGTCAGTTACCTGCATTTAAATTAAATTTTCCACAATCATGTCATTTGTCTGTTCATTCCTGCTATCCTTTCTAATATTTTTGGAAGGAAAATCATCTCCTTAAATTACAAAAATGTTTTATTGATCTAAAGAAACCATACATGCACCCCCTTTTCCACAAAACTTGTATCAACTAATTGGGGACGAATAACACATAAATTCCACACGTAAGCACGACTTGGCACAAAGACCACGCGTTGTCTAGTAACGAATGTTTGAAACATTTCTCCACAATTTGGCACCTGCAGCAAATCTGAGGACATGCAAGAGTACCGAGAACAGCACTTAAAGCGCGTTTTGTGAAAAAAAATACACTTAGAACGATTGTCATTCCCAAGGTTAATGTCTGACCAATACTCTATCGTGTAAGAAAATCGGATACTTACTTTCTTAAGCGCTCTGTATATACATCAAGTATGAATACCAATTACCTACTATACCATGTTCATCATAAGAATAAACCTGATGTAAGCGTTACGCCATATATTCTTCCGCATCTGCTTGAATCTCATTGGATTTCGCTTCATGTGGAGCGACAGCAAAGCTGTGATCAGTACAGTCAAGTGCGATCTACATCTACATCTACATTTATACTCCGCAAGCCACCCAACGGTGTGTGGCGGAGGGCACTTTACGTGCCACTGTCATTACCTCCCTTTCCTGTTCCAGTCGCGTATGGTTCGCAGGAAGAACGACTGTCTGAAAGCCTCCGTGCGCGCTCTAATCTCTCTAATTTTACATTCGTGATCTGTTCGGGAGGTATAAGTAGGGGGAAGCAATATATTCGATACCTCATCCAGAAACGCACCCTCTCGAAACCTGGTGAGCAAGCTACACCGCGATGCAGAGCGCCTCTCTTGCAGAGTCTGCCACTTGAGTTTGTTAAACATCTCTGTAACGCTATCACGGTTACCAAATAACCCTGTGACGAAACGCGCCGCTCTTCTTTGGATCTTCTCTATCTCCTCCGTCAACCCGATCTGGTACAGATCCCACACTGACGAGCAATACTCAAGTATAGGTCGAACGAGTGTTTTGTGAGCCACCTCCTTTGTTGATGGACTACATTTTCTAAGGAGTCTCCCAATGAATCTCAACCTGGTACCCGCCTTACCAACAATTAATTTTATATGATCATTCCACTGCAAATCGTTCCGCACGCATACTCCCAGATATTTTACACAAGTAACTGCTACCAGTGTTTGTTCCGCTATCATATAATCATACAATAAAGGATCCTTCTTTCTATGTATTCGCAATACATTACATTTGTCTATGTTAAGGGTCAGTTGCCACTCCCTGCACCAAGTGCCTATCTGCTGCAGATCTCGCTACAATTTTCTAATGCTGCAACTTCTCTGTATACTACAGCATCATCCGCAAAAAGCCGCATGGAACTTCCGACACTATCTACTAGGTCATTTATATATATTGTGAAAAGCAATGGTCCCATAACACTTCCCAGTGGCACGCCAGAGGTTACTTTAACGTCTGTAGACGTCTCTCCATTGATAACAACATGCTGTGTTCTGTTAGCTAAAAACTCTTCAATCCAGCCAGCTGGTCTGATATTCCGTAGGCTCTTACTTTGTTTATCAGGCGTCAGTGCGGAACTGTATCGAACGCCTTCCGGAAGTGAAGGAAAATAGCATCTACCTGGGAGCCTGTATCTAATATTTTCTGGGTCTCGTGAACAAATAAAGCGAGTTGGGTCTCACACGATCGCTGTTTCCGGAATCCATGTTGATTCCTACATAGTAGATTCTGGGTTTCCAAAAACGACATGATACTCGTGGAAAGGATCATAAGGATACGTCTCATGCTGTGTTACACACACATAAACTGAGCGATAATGTGGGACAACTGCTTTACCGGCGCATTAAACTTGGGGCAGCACTGGCCAACCAGCGGTCCAACTAACCTGTAATGATGTGAGCAGTTGCATTTAAGGCGAAAAAAGAGACGAACAAAGAAGCAATATAGTTTCGAACGTCATTATATTTTTAAAGAGAATGAAATAATATTCGGCAAAACTCCAGCACTACCACGCGTTTCTTAGGCGACCAGACGGAAAGCATAAAATGCTCTGGTTCTAACCTGACATAGTATTCTAGTTACGAACAGGAGTAATGAAAATTTCTAACGTAAGCACAGGGTAATTTTTTTCTGAATGTGCTGCAAAAGCATACTACAGGGCTTTTATCGTACTGCTGAATACTGAAGCCACTGAAGGTATTAATTTCAGTCAGAGGAAGGAGCGGACAGAAGGTATGGGGGGGATGGGAGATAAGCGGGTGGCCAGCTTGCCCGTGTGTGCACGTGGAACACATGTTAACTGCACGCGTGCAAGTGCACCGCACATGTGCAGGATTCCTGCCCGCCTCTACACTAAGCGGTCCGCAACAAACATCGTCGAACACCGTGATGTGTGAACTGTCGAATGCATACAGAGCGTTCATGCATAGGGTTCGCTGCAGTTAACACATTACGCCGTCTAACACTGGTCGGGGGTTCCACAGCAATTGTCGGTGCTTCCGCAGACATTAAGAACAACCTATTTCTCGGTATTTTAACCTTGATCCACACGCGTGCGTCACTACGGAATACGCTGTGTGGTCAGCGTGACGGATTTCCGTCTTACGGGCCCGGGTTCGATTTCCGGCTGGCTTGTAGATTTTCGCCCCTCAGAGACTGGGTGTTGTGTTGTCTTCATCATCATTTCACCCCCATGCGGCGCGCAGGTCGCCCAATGTGGCGTCGGATGTAATAAATAAGACCTGCACCAAGGCGGCCGGACCTGCACCGCAAGGGGACTCCCAGCCAATGACGCCAAACGCTCATTTCCATTTCAATTACAGTCAGTCGTCTGGTAATCTCCTAGCTCCTTCCTTATCCGAATCTGGGCAATACAGTTCAGTCGGGAAGTGCCACCTGCTACGTTGATAACGAGGCTATCAACACAGTCTTGTTACTTCTCAACCCAAATCCCGTAACTTGGCTCCAGATCAATTCTGTTGGGTTCATATTGTAATGTTACATTGGCAAATGTAAAAATGCAACATTTCTATGGTGTTCTCGATGCTGCGAGAATCGTTGTTTTTCATGCTGCTATGTCACTTATCTAAATCTGTGGTGTAAAACGATGGACATAGTTCAAATAAACAGTATTTGGTTTTTCATTTTTGTCTTAAAAATTAAATTGTTATGTTTCCTTAATTTAACCAACTTTTATTAACTGTCTTTCATTAAATATCGATAATTAAAAATTTGTATTTGAAATGAAAGCAATAATTTTGGGTGCAACATGTAACTAGAAGCAAGAAGACGTGCATTATTCATAAAAAAATCTTGATGTATTTTACAATTACGAGATGTAATTATTTCAAACTGAACGAGAAAATGACTGAGACCAGATTTGAACTAGAGAACCACGAACTGGAGTACGATTTACAGTTTTTTATGCTACCAGTTCCGCTTTACGTGCGATATATATATATAGATATATATATATATATATATATATATATATATATATATATATATATATATATAAATTGTATTTAATACAGTCCCTCGAAAAACTTCAAAACGGACTATCTCTGTAAATATACGAAAAACATTAAGAACAACCTATTTCTCGGTAACCTTTTAACCTTGATCCACACGCGTGCTTCACTACGGAATACGAAGGAGCCTGAGCCGTTTTAATACTGCTCACTAACATCACGACGATCAGAGTACAACAAACAAGAGGCTGTCAAACGCCCCGGTTCGATTCCCGGCGGGGTCAGGGATTTTCTCTGCCTCGTGATGGCTGGGTGTTGTGTGCTGTCCTTAGGTTAGTTAGGTTTAAGTCGTTCTAAGTTCTAGGGGACTGATGACCATAGATGTTAAGTCCCATAGTGCTCAGAGCCATTTTTTAGGGGCTGTCAAAAACTACATAGCTGCAGCGTGATGAAGAAAAACGCGAATGGCTGTTAATGCATTTGGATATCTTAAAGTTTCATTTAACATAACTTAGTAACAATATATCTAATACACACGTAAGACCTACTTCCAAGAGCGTAGCAACACCAGTGTAAGTGTGCTACGGCTTCCGATGAATCATTGCGTTTGTGTTTGTTTACATCAGGTTTATTCTTATAATGAACGGAGTGTGGTAGGTCTAAATTCGGAAAGGTTTAAAAACTGTTTACCACTGGACGGGCAGAAGGAATAATACTGTCGTCGCGCTATCACTAAGAATTACTGTGTTCGTTTGCCGTGTGTTTGATGAGATGGAATGTATGGCTACGCCTCCCACCGAGTTGGCAGAGGGACGAAGGCTGACGGCTAACAATGCCACTCTCCGTCGAGGGAGAACAATTGAACAAAGAAGCCTTCACGTCTCTGTAAACCACTTTTGCGTCATTTGTTTCCTCAGCGCTGACGGCCAAACGCCGCGAGACAATTTATGTAAGTGCCTTTCTGGAAAAAAGGAAGATCCTCCTCTTCTCCTCCTCTGACGGCAGTCCTGCTTCAAAATTAAAATACTTTAATGGAAAACAGTCCGCTGCGGCCGCTCTAACCACCAACAGCCTCGTGCTCATGCGGAATATTCAACGGACGCTGTTGTTCCCTACTAAATGGTAGGATAAAGGGCGAGTAATAGCGCTGTTTTGTTTGCCGCGGGGACAATCGCCGTGACTGATGGGGCCTTTGATTTACCGTAACACGTTTGTGAGATTTTAAGTCGAACCGGCGTATTAATCAGCGCGAACTGTAATTTTCCTCAGTGAATCAAAGGCTCTTCTGCCGTAGTCGCAAGTCGAAAGCACTGAGATGTCCTTTGCCAGCAAGTGCAATTTTTCTTTCTTTTTTATTTTTGTTTAGCCGGACTAAATTTCGCGTGTTTGGTTCCTCATTTACTTCGCACCTCTCGAATCGGTGGAAGGTGCTTAAAAATTTAGGTCGACGTTACGGCTATATGACACGGGCTCTTAAAACTCAGTTTAGTCCATGCGATGCTGCCTCTTAATCACTGGTTTAAGACTCACTGCTCTGAAGTATTTTTAGGTGTAAACCTTTCGTTTTACCGAAATTTCTCCGATTTCATCACGATTGTTACGTAAAATATATTTTGGTAAAGTAACGTGTTTCTTGCCTCATCTTGCAACCCAAGAATAAACCATATGACGTACAACAGGCCGGCCGAGGTGGCCGTGCGGTTCTAGGCGCTCCAGTCCGGAACCGCGCTGCTGCTACGGTCGCAGGTTCGAATCCTGCCTCGGGCATGGGTTTGTGTGATGTCCTTAGGTTAGTTAGGTTTCAGTAGTTCTAAGTTCTAGGGCACTGATGACCACAGCAGTTGAGTCCCACAGTGCTCAGAGCCATTTGAACCATTTTCACGTACAACAGTGTTCGTGTAACGACTCCTCCTGGAGACTGTTGAGTATTTTTCTGACTCTGTCACTCTCACGCAGCAAAACTGTAACAACGAAAGAGGATCTTCTCTGAAATATACTCCTTGCAGAAAGTCAACTTGGTGGTGTTCCCACGCTGAAGAACAGTAATCAACTATCAATATAACGAGCTGTTTCTTTTTAGTGGAAAGCTTCGAAAATGTACTTCCTGAGTAACTCAGTGAATCTAAGTCTTGTATCTGCTCTGCTCATTACAGCAAAACCGAAAGAAAAATGTAGTAAGTTAGCACTTAATGACAAAGTAATGAAGAATCAAGTTGCAGAACGGCTTACTTGACGAAATTTTAGTTCATTAGATGTGATCTACTGATGTTTCAGAGGCCAGTAACTAAGAAAACGTTTTCTGGGATTGTATGAAAATGAAATGTGATTTTTTTAAATTTATTGGCTTTCGCGAGATGCCCATTCAGCCAGCTCAACAGTGGAATGTCAAATATGACGATATGAACGTAAGGACAACACAACACCCAGTCCCCAAGCGGTGAATATGTCCAACTCATCCGGGAAAAATACGTGAACTCTCCTGAAATCGTAAACAACGATGTAGATAATTTCCCAGTGTAGTTAGTATAAGCAGACACACTGGAAGAGAGAGATGAGTGGGGAGGGGGGGGGGGAGGAGGAAGAGAGACAGGAGAGACAGAGAGAGAGAGAGAGACACGGCAATGACTGTGATCTGTTGGTGTAGCTTTTGGTGAGGGCTACCAGAACATATAATTATGCAACAGGATACAGTAGCGAACAGTATTCAATAAGGTTATGGGACGACAAAGACGTAAAGAATAACAGTTGAAAAGAAATAACGTTTAATGATTGTAGCAGCTAGTCCAATGACTGTTTTCATCATCCGTTCCTTTGTTTCCAGTTTATTTACATTTGAGACTTTATTATAACTACATATGTATTTGTGTTGATTGCAGTACAAAGAAGCTGCTAAGTAACTTACTTCAGCTAAACTGAAACTGGTTATTTAGCTGCGTGTTTATAGTGTGAAGACGCATCCAGCAGTTGCCAACCGCTCTTATCGAGGAATGGAACGCCCTACAGGAAGAACTTCTTACCAATATTGTGGTTGGCATGGGAATACGTTGCGGAGCATATATTAATGTCCCTTGTGATCCTTTCCCTATTAAGCACCATTATATTCATGACTATCAGCTGAAGTTGATTGTGCAATGTAATACGCTAAGGCAATGGTGTTGTCCGCAGCTAGTGGCTAGGGGTGCTGCCTTTGGATCACGCGGTCCTAGGTTCAATTCTCGGCGGGGTCGGGGGATTTTTTGCACCCGGGAACTGGTGTTTGCGTTGTCCTTATCATTTCATTATCAGTCGTAAAGAGGCTAGACCGTACAGCGAAAAGATTGGGAATTTCTACAGGCACTAATAACGACGACGTTCAGCGCCCCACAAACCAAATATCATCATCATAATGCTGTGCTCGAACTTAAAGCTATGATGTAGCACTATTTGTTCTTGTATTAACTTCTCAATGTGGCTTTTGGCGCAAAATTTGACTAAGGCGTACTGTATAATTTTAGTCCATTGGTTCTCTATATTTTCAGTACCTGATAAGAATATTTATTGTCGACTGTTAATCTGCACTCTGCGTCAGATCACACTGATTAAACAGGATTATTTTTCAAACTTTCTTTTAACGTTGACTTGTAACAACCGTAGTCACTGATGGTCAAACAGCCTTATACCAACTTCTTTTCTCCTCGAACATTTGGGGATGTTTGTCACTGCAAGATCTGAAATGTTACTCTCATGCGACGGTCCTTTAACAGCTTCATGAGTGTGCTAGTGTTAGGTGCCAGTATAAATGGATTTTCAAGAAATGTTTTAATTAAAGAAACAACCACTTTCCATAAACATTCTCTGAACCTTTTCCCCTACCATCTCTGCGAAAGATCATACCATCTCAAGAACTAGGTATCAGTTCAAAACGATCGTAGATGACAATTCGACATTCTTAAATTGTAGAAAAGGAAGGCAGCTCTTTTAATATTTCATAGCAGACAATGAAGGAGAATCTAATGGCCTCTGTCGATGTGTCGGACATATGGCACGGTAGTGTCTCACATTTGGAAAACAGTGTAATAACTGATACTGTGTGGCACTGTGTCAGATGATTTCCTTAATAAAAAAAAGTCATCACAGTTTCTGGCACAGTAATGCTTAACTTATTCGTGACTTATTGCCATCTCCCGAAAGTTAATTAAGTAATGTTCGAGCTTTCCTCGAAACATCTCACGATATGCGTTAGTATGTTGTCATTTAATTGTTTTGACAATAAAATGTGTTTAAAGCGCTGTTGTAAGTGTGCCTTCAACTTTTAAATATTTCGCTGCTCTTTATTACTGCTGAGGGATATGGTATTTTTATATAAATTTAAATTTATCTTTCTCTATGCAGTATTTAGCGAGAATATTTTCACGGTTTTCAGATATCCGGGTACTCAATAGTACCTTCAAAATGTTATTAAAAAAGCACCCGGCTATCTCCATATCTCTAAAAGCATATAAATAGAATTTCATTTGTTAGAATATTACCAGTTAACATAGTGGTGCGTAATTGCATACAATATTAAAACTAAATAGCATTCTGTGGTGATCTTAAACACTTACAAGCAAAAAAATGCAGTAAATACACTATTATAGATAAATATAGAAATTTACAAATTAATTAATTTGCGAATTTCGTATGAATGTACTCAAAATTAGCAACTTTTATGCATGGGTTTTTGTGGTTTTACTTAGTAAGGCGCAATAGTTCTACGAAGAGATATATTAAAAGTAATTAGACGTTATTGGACCAGACAGATTTGGCAGTTTTCATTTAAGTGAGGTTTATCCTTGGCCGTCTGTTTTCAAACGCGTAAGGACGCGTTATATAACTAAAAAGTAACTGTTGTGCGAATGATCAAATTTATAGTCACGAAGGCACAGGACTCAAACCTCCTGGCGATTCATGGCGCATTGCTGTTAAATTAAGGTGTCACACATCACAAAGCTGTACGTTAACAACTTTCATGAATGCAGACAATTTGACTCAGAAACTGCATTTTATAATTACTCTGACGTTCATCTATGTGCCCCGATTTGTTTCTACCGACATAAAACACGTACATGCGCTTGTTCAGTACAGATCTTAAAGACTGTTCATATGACATAACGATAATTGCAGTCCGCACGCGGGCATGTAACACGATACCGGTTCAGTAAAATAAATTTTACAAGAAATACTGTGCAGATATATTCGACTTCTAGTCATAGAAAATGAAGTTATTGAATTTCGTGGAAGTTTCAAAGCACCGTCTGTATAAAACCATTTTCAGTAAAATTTCATCTTCAGGTAACGAAAAAAAATAATAATAATAACGTTGCACGGCATGTCCCATGTCCATACAGAAATCACTTCTTTATGCCGCCCTTGATTATAATCCGAATTAAACCGACTGTATTACACATATTTTTAAAATAAAGCGGTGTGGAGTGTAATACAGATTCTTGTAAGTGTCTCAGAACTGTGTATTATCACCTATTAACCATAGTAGTTCTGTGTCGTTATGTGGAAACTGTTACTTTTGTATCGATGTTAAATTGTGTTTTTATTTTCGTAGCGTGGTCAAAAATGTCTGAAAAGCTTCTAGGGATGTTGCTGGGGAGAGTGTACTGGGACATAAACATTCAGAAAAAAAAATCGATACGTCGCACCGTTTCCGAGTTACTTAACTTTGAACTTAGCCAATCAGGTCGTCGCGCGCTCACATTCAAGTTTCAGCTAACCAAACAAAGCGCTCGTTGGACAAAGCCGCCCCTGGCAGGCCCTTTAAATTTGAGCGCGCAACGCCCCCATTGGCTAGTTTCAATGCTAAATAACTCGGAAATGGCGCAACGTATCGCACTTTTATCTTAGCATTTATGCCTCAGTACAACCTGCCTTACAACTTCTCTACAAGCGTTTCAGACATTTTCTGACCATCGTGTATAATGTATATGTATGAGAAAACAACAGTTTGTTTACACAGAAACGGAAGGAGGCGTGTCTTGATCCACACGTATCTCAGTGTGCTATCCCGTTGCATGCACTCACCTCGCTGTTGAGCTCCCGAGTCATGTGTCGGTGGGAGGATGAGTGGCTGGAAGTGACTGACAATAAGCTCCGTCTAGTCAAGCCCACAACGCGTGTGTGGTGTACTTCCTTTCAGCCCCGTCGACGGGACGAGGTTCTCCTCACTCGGCTTCGAATAGGCCACAGCCCTTTGACGCATGGCTTCCTGCTCCGGCGAGAAGACCCTCCATTGTGTGGTGCTTGCGGCGTCCAGGTCACTGTGAGCCACATTTTACTGGATTGTGTTTTATTTTCTGACCAGCGGGCCTCGGCTGATTTGCCAGCGGACCTGCCAACTCTTTTAGGCAACACTCGGACGAATGTGGTTAAAGTTTTAAAGTTCTGTGCCTTGTCAAATGTTTTTACAAAGATTTTAGGGAGAGGATATTAATTTGCTCACTGTGTGACAAGCTCGCCCATCTTTTATGTAAGTGGCCAGCCAATGACACTTTCCTGTGTCATTCTTGTTGCTATGTTTTCCCTTCCCTTAGCTTTTACTTTCTTATGTAGTAATTTCCCTCTTTTCCTGCTTTCTTTGAATGTGTTTTTCAGTTTTATTAGGTCTCTCCACATTCGTTTCTTTTAATGTGTGTCAGGGCGCTGATGACCTCGATGTTGAGCACCCATAAACCCCAACACACACACACACACATACACAGAAACGGGATATTAACGAAACAAGTAACCTCAAATAAAAGAGTCTGCCGTAGGCAGAATCATTCACTGACGGTGTTCAGTGCATACATGGACTAGATATTTTGGAGATGAAAACTGAAAGCTGATCCAGTGTATTGTCCATGTAAAAATATGTTACTACTTGCGTTATTGGTTCAAATGGCTCTGAGCACTATGAGACTTAACATCTGAGGTCATCAGTACCCTAGAACTTAGAACTACTTAAACCTAACTAACCTAAGGACATCACACACATCCATGCCCGAGGCAGGAGTCAAACCTGCGACAGTAGCGGTCGCGCGGCTCCTGACTGTAGCGCCTAGAACCGCTCGGCCACCCCGAGAAATAATAATGTATTATAGTTCAGTAGTCAGTTATTTAGTTAGTTTTTGCATCGAAATGGTCTCCAAGAAACCAAACGGCAAACTATGTACAAATGTAATCATAAAACTTTAATTACCGCATCGCCAAAAGTGAAGCTGTGAACACGAAACTCGGTCACGGTGTCAGATCTTTTCTACACATTCGCCTTTCAGTGCTATACCTTCTTGCAAATTACGGATCCCTAGATGAAACCTTGGTTGTAGAAGCCTATGTATTATGGCCGTTTAGTAACTGTTCCACATCACCTCGTTGTCATTCTGGAAACCTTTGCCACACAATGTTATCTTCATCCGAGGAGAATGTTAAGGAGAATTTGAGGCAATATATGACTGTCTGAAGAAATAGCATAAATATGACTGCGTGCTCCTTACTTGTTGGGGAAAGAAAACACTCTCTTGTACAGCTTCCTGCAACATGTCGTCATGACATGACTCCCGTAGGTTCGTCACCAGATTTCGGTAGTACGCTCATTTGAAGGTTTTCCCTTACGAGCACCACACTGTAGCAGCCCCTCCTCCCTCCCCCCTTCCGCCGCCCTACCTTCTCGAGCCCGAAAGAAATTTCCGCTGATGGTTGGGTCCTCGCCTTTTCGACGGTGGTCAGTGTACATATTTACACTGCTTGATTTGATCCTCTGTCTTGGTGGTCTGTCATGGTGGTACACCCAGCACTCGCCTACGGTGCTTAGGCAGCTAGACAAATCTATAACGGCTTGAGACGGAATAGCTGTCTCAATCAGGCCGGTTTCTTGAACTCATCGGGTAGCGGCTTCTGTCGCATTCAAAATGTCGTGGAAGATGGCGAAAACTGATACATGTCTGATATTAACTTGTTTCCCTATATCCTCTATTGGAATACAGTGATCTCGAAGCAACAGCCCATTCACTTCCCTCGCGAGTCCCCGTTGTTCACAGAAGTGTGTAACCTCCCAAGAATGATTTAAAAGTCAATAATATTGAAAGTGTAACCTCCCCGAGAAATGTTGTAATGACAATGGTAATGAAAACGTGTGCCAAATGTTGACTTCCCACAAAACTGAATAATAAGAATGAGCCACGCGTTACCTCCTTGCAAAATTAAAGAATAATAATGACCCAAATGTAAACTACCCACAAACATTAACTAATGAAGATTGCTCATAAACCCACAATAAAATAAATTAAATAATGAAGCATAAAGTATGTGTAACATCTGAACACAAATAATTAAACCTGACAAATTATATAAGGGCAGCGGCGCTGACCTTCGGCCCTGTGCAATCATTAAACCTGAACACAAATACCAAAATTCTTACATCAGTAAACTCCCTCAATATTTGCTCTTATTTTTCGGCACAGCTCCGTGCAATGCTGGCGTATATTTAATTCTGATTCTTGGAGGAAATGCATAGGAAAAATTCTTTAAATTGAAATGATTACTTTTCTTTAAAAGATTTACTTTATAAGAAATTATTATTGGGGCAATTCTTGAACAAATTAATTACAATTAACATATGTTATTAGCTGAGCGCAATGCTGCATCATTACCTTCTATAACAAAATACCTCGTCCTGAATCGTGACCACAGATGGATGCAGAGCATGCCGCCGACCCATGTCGACGTCCGCTCAGTACAACCGTCCACTCGCAACAACTACTGCTCTTGAACTGAACTGAACTCTCGCGCGGTCAAGCGCAGACTAGCAACGATAAAAAACTCTCTGGTCAGAGATTCTCTCATGCCTCGCCATCGCTAGTACTGAATACATATGAAACGTACGCGTTTCTAGTGGTCTGTCACTTTCTTCTTCCTTTTTTGGACTTCTTTGACCCAGTAGCTAATTTGCCGCAGCACACTGTATATATTTCACTAAAATTCTGCCATTTCTCTTCGAATGCGAACCGGCACTCGAGGTTACTCCATTTCTGTTCGAGAGCATGCTGGTATGCAAATAAAACGGACAAAATCATATTTCGTAGCACTCTCTCTGTGATGACTAGAAAGCTGTCTCAAGTGCCGAATGATGGATAACTGCAATAAGATCAACTCAGAGTAGCGATGCAGCTGTCCGGTTTCGACTCCGCATGCTCTGATGTGCCGGCCATCCCTGCCGGCCGTATTTTTCCGTTGAAAGAGCGTGTAAAATATTGCGCAAGCAACAGGATAATTCTGTACACGATCGGCTAATGAGGTTCTTTTCCAGTACACCTTATGAAACGTCCCCTTTGAAAAAATTTTACAAGACTGTGCTTAAACTGACACACAATATTTTTAGCGCAACGCAATCTGACTTTCAAAATTCCCTAGAAAAGAATGGCCCTGACTAACATTAATCTATACCTTTCACAAATCACTTACCTCACAAAAATATTCATTACTCGAACTACTGCAATACAGCGAGCGCCACTACTGCCAGCTAAATAAAAGATTCAAACTACGGAAGGCACTAACTACTGATGGGGATAGTTAGCAAATGAAAGATTTTAATAGAGAACAAGCAATGTATTTACCTTAATAGTCATAATATATGATATCCAGTATTGCAAACTTCAAAACTCCGCCATCTCTCTCCCCACATCCACCACTGCTGGCGGCTCACCTCCAACTGCGCAACGCTACGCGCTGTTCACATCCAGCTGCCGCTGCCCAACACTACAATGGCAGACAACAATGCAAACTAGCCACAGACTGCACACAGCACAGCCAGTGATTTTCATATAGAGCGCTACGTAACGTTGCCAATAAGAAAACATAAAACAGCCTACTTACATAAAGAAAACATAAACAGCGTACTTACAACCTTTGGAGGAGAAAGTGAAAGATTTAGGTAGACCTACTACAGATTTAAATGTAACAAGGGGAAGACGTGGTACAGAGCTCACTGATTTGGCTGAAACCATGTCAGTAAAAATGGGAAGATACCCCTTTCAAGTTAGTGGAATATTTCCCCTAAGTTAGCCATAGAAAAAGGTAAAACTCTCTCTTAGGATTTACGAGTAGAGCATCAGCCAATTTTCAGCTATACGTTACATGTCAGTGTCGTGCTGTAGTGCACTGACTGGCAGTTAGCTCGCGTTCGAAACTGACTGCTACCACCTGTTTCTTCATTTTACTTTATTCCTGGCAAAGCTAAACTAATAATTATACAATTTAAATATTTTTAAGAAGTTCAATTTGTACACGAAAAATTTGTACAGGGTGTTCAGAAATTTCCGTTACAAACTCACAGGCCTTATAGAGAGAAGTGAGTACAAAATATTTTGAATAGGAAACCATGTCCAGAATTATCGTCCAACGACACTACAGGGCATCAAAGTTCTAGGCGCCGGCGAATATAAATGTATGTATCATACAGGGTGAGTCACCTAACGTTACCGCTGGATATATTTCGTAAACCACATCAAATACTGACGAACCGATTCCACAGACCGAACGTGAGGAGAGGGACTAGTGTAATTGTTTAATACAAACCATAAAAAAATGCACGGAAGTATGTTTTTTAACACAAACCTACGTTTTTTTAAATGGAACCACGTTAGTTTTGTTAGCACATCTGATCATATGAACAAATACGTAATCAGTGCCGTTTGTTGCATTGTAAAATGTTAATTACATCCGGAGATATTGTAACCTTAAGTTGACGCTTGAAACCTCCGACGTTCAGTTGCGTGTTGTAACAAACACTGGCCACGGTCGGCGAGCAGCATCTGCAGGGACATGTTTACGATGACGACCGTGTTTACGAGTGTGGCTGTAGTGCACTGTTGTGGTTCGGTCTAGCTGTCGCAGTGTCCGCATGTAGCGCTTGCTGCCATTGTTATTCTGCATTCGACTCCGCACGCAGACCGACTGTAGTACACGGTGTTACCAGACGTCTGTGATAGTGTAGTGTTGTAGGAACTGTGACCATGGTGTATTCGAACTCTGAAAAGGCGGAGATGATACTCATCAATGGCGAGTGTCGACGAAATGCAGCTGAAGCCTGCAAGGTGTATGCAGAACGGTACTCGGACAGAGAGCATCCAACGTGCCGCACATTGCAAAACATCTACCGCCAACTGTATGCAACAGGTATGGTCGTAGCACGCAAACAGGTCCGTAGCAGGCCCGTCACAGGAGAAGCGGGTGCAGTTGGTGTGTTAGCTGCTGTTGCCATGAACCCACACATGAGTACACGGGACATTGCGAGAGCCGGTGGACTGAGTCAAAGTAGTGTCATGCGCATACTGCATCGTCACCGCTTTCACCCGTTTCATGTGTCGCTACATCAGCAATTACATGGTGATGACTTTAATCATCGAGTGCAATTCTGTCAATGGGCATTAACAGAGGATGTGTTGCAGTTCTACCTGTTTACCGATGAAGCGTGTCTCACAAACCACTGGGCAGTGAATCTACGGAACATGCATTACTGGTCCGTGGACAATCCTCGCTGGCTCAGACAGGTAGAGCGACAGCGACCGTGGACTGTAAATGAATGGTGCGGAATCACTGGCGACCACCTCATTGGCCCTCACTTCATTGCAGGGGCCCAAACAGCTGCAACATACATCGCGTTTCTACAGAATGATCTGCCAACGTTGCTCGAAAATGTCCCACTGGAAACGCGTCGACGTATGTAGTATCAGCATGATGGTGCACATTCCGCAATTGACACTAGGCTGGCCCTTGACAGGATGTTCGACGGGCGTTTCATAGGACGTGGAGGACGCATAAATTGGCCAGCCCGTTCCCCTGATCTTACACCTCTGGACTTCTTTCTGTGGGGTACGTTAAAGGAGAACGTGTACCGTGATGTGCCTACAACCACAGAGGATATGAAACAACGTTGTGGCAGCCTGCGGCGACATTACACCAGATGTACTGCGGCGTGTACAACATTCATTACGCCAGAGATTGCAACTGTGTGCAGCAAATGATGGGCACCACATTGAACATCTCTTGGCCTGACATGTCGGGACACACTCTATTCCACTCTGTAATTGCAAACGGAAACCACGTGTGTCCGTGTACCTCACCCCTCATGGTAATGTACATGTGCGTTAGTGAAAAAGACCAATAAAAAGGTGTTACCATGTGGACGTATTGTGCTGTTCCAGTCTCTTCTGTATCTAAGGTCCATCACCGTTCCCTTTGGATCCCTACGTAATTCGGTGATCTCCGATACTCACGATCGAACAGCGGAGGAGTGGTACTCAAGCGTCAACTTTAGGTTACAATATCTGCAGATGTAATTAACATTTTACAATGCAACAAACGGCACTGATTACGTATTTGTCTATATGTTCAGATGTGCTAACTAAACTGACGGGGTTCCATTTAAAAAAAACTTAGGTTTGTGTTAAAAAACATACTTCCGTGCATTTTTTTATGGTTTGTATTAACCAGTTACACTAGCCCCTCTCTTCACGTTCGGTCTGTGGAATCGATTCGTCAGTATTTGATGTGGTTTACGAAATATATCCAGCGGTAATGTTAGGTGACTCACCCTGTATAGCGTAATACAGTGATGTTACAAACTTTCAAGGATGATGGGTAAACATATCAGACAGACGTAAGCGTCCCTCTTCCAGAAACGGAGTCGAAGGTTAAGGTGGAAACCGTTCTGATAGGTCTGACAGTGGAATACGTGTACTGGTACTGTTGTTGCTAAGACTGTAGGGCATGCAACTTAGAGAAGTTGTAGTACCGGCCGAAACAAGAAAAAACGCCTGTAACAATGGGCTCTAAAATGTACACCTTAAGATCTAAGAGCACGTGCTCAATAGAAGAGACGTGTTTAACACTAGCGAAGATGAACAATTGCTCATTGCTCCTCAAAAAAAATGGCTCTGAGCACTATGGGACTCAACTGCTGAGGTCATTAGTCCCCTAGAACTTAGAACTAGTTAAACCTAACTAACCGAAGGACATCACAAACATCCATGCCCGAGGCAGGATTCGAACCTGCGACCGTAGCGGCCTTGCGGTTCCAGACTGCAGCGCCTTTAACCGCACGGCCACTTCGGCCGGCCATTGCTCCTCAGTCACGCATTTTAGAGTCCATGTTTACTACACATATTGCCACCTCTGAAAGTTGCATACCCTACATTCTTGGCAACAACAGCATCGGTACATGTATTCCACTGTCAGAAGTATCAGAATGGTTGACTTTTGACTCTTTCGTTTCCGAACCAGTGACCCATACCTCCAGTTGATTTATCTGCCATTTCTGATAATGTGGAACATCACCCCCCCCCCCCCCAACCTTCATATAGAGATTTACAGGCGCCGACACATATAACTTAGGGTAGCGTTACGTGATGCGTAAGTGAAGTGCGACGAAGTATTAATACGACGATAAACGTAAAATACCTGCACGACAAATAAAGACTCTTTGGAATTTAAGCATCTCCGTGCGAACTCGATAACAAAGATATGTAGATTGTATTAAACTACGGCAAAGAGATAATTATTCCGTGTTGGACATTGGAAGGGAGATGTTCTAGGTCGGATTGAGAGTTTTGGAAGCCGCCATTAAGGCAGTAATCTATGTTTTATGGTATTGAAGAAAACAAATACATATAAAAGCACAAAAGGAGTACCAGGTGTGTAGAGTTCATAGCCCTTAATCATTTCAATAGAAATATTCAGTGATTGTAAAGACGCAAGTCGTTGGGAAGTGTTCTGTGATCTGATGGTGCGAACCTGCTGTTTTACACGGTTCTGGAATTCGTCGAGAATATTTCTCCGAAGACCTAAATAATTTCACGAATTAAAGTTTGACCCCACCTTCCACACACATGACACAGCATAGCACTTGGCTGTACCGATCGATTTCCATAGAGCGATAAATTATCTTTAGCGATGTCGGGTGGAGAAGTTCCAGCAAGGAGGCTCAATGAGATCTGCTGCTGCGAAGCGCATACGGTATCACCACTTACGGAGAAAAGTAAGCAATATAGACTTCATAACCACTGCAAACATAATTAAAAGGATTCAAATAAAAGGAGCAAACAGTAAAAAGGACTCGCTAAACTAAACCATAAATAAGAATCAATTAATAATAATACGCAATCACATCAATAAAACGCTCATTAAATAATAGAGAGAATAAAAATAAGAACTTTAAATCTGACACTCTGTAGCGTCGTTGGATTACATTTACGGACATGGGTTCCAATTCTAAACATTAGGTACTTACTCCCTTCTACAAGTCCTAGAAGTCCGAACATTTTATATATTAAGTTTAATCACGATTACTATCCTTGTAAGTTAAGAGGCTCCGTAGGTGGTAGGAACTTGTGTCCGAAAAGGGTTGGATCTGTGGTTGTCATGTTTGCAATGCACTTTTTTGCTTTCCATGTTTGTTATTCATGAACAGTGATGAGTGAGCTATATGGGGAATGAAAGACGCATGACATTAAAGCATTAATACGAAAAACATAGCAAAAATCATAACCGTAAGAGGTGAAATCCAAAGTTTTCGGGACTGGTGCCGCCATCTGGAAAGTAGGAGTAGTAGATCTTTGCACCGCTAGGTGATGAGAGCTGCATATCTGATGAGTGTGTGCGGAGCGGCATTCAGCTGGGAGGATGTGTTGCGTGTCCACAGTGATTTCCGTAATGCTCTGGGTTTGGTGTGTGGCGATTTTACGATGGATTCGCGAACAGAACAGCGCGTGTGTATCAAATTCTGTGCGAATCTCGGGAAAAGTGCTACGGAGACGTACGGTTATGACCCAGAGACAAAGCAACAATCGTCCCAGTGGAAGAGCAAAGTGAAGAGCATGATCATCGTTTTCTTTGATACAAAGGGAATTGTGCGCAAAGAATTCGTCCCATCCAAGCAAACAGTGAATTCTGCGTACTACTGTGACATTTTGCGACGGCTCTGTGTAGACGTGCGGCGACGACGGCCCGAACTTTGGCGTCAAGGGAACTGGCTGCTGCACCACGACAACGCGCCCTGTCACACGTCCTTGCTCACCAGGACCTTTTTGGCAAAAAACAACATGGCGGTTGTACCCCACCCACCGTACTCGCCAGATCTGGCACCTTGCGACTTCGCGCTATTCCCAAAACTGAAAATCAAGTTTAAAGGCCGTCGGTTCGACACTCTAGAGAGGATTCAAGAAGCATCGCTGGCTGTGATAAACACCCTCAAAGAACGGGACTTTCAGAAAACCTTTGACCAGTGGCAGAAGCGCTAGGACCGGTGTGTACATGCGGATGGGAACTACTTCGAGGGTGATGGTGACCATTAGTCCAAAGGTTAGGCTTTCAACAGATGGCAGCACCAGTCCCGAAAATTTTCAATAGCACCTCGTATAAATGACGTATTTGCTCGGTGCATTAGGTAAAGCTCATGTAACAGCAACATTAAGTAGCCCCCGTCTTGACGAAACAGCGACACGGAATGTATTTAATTTTGTGATGCTGTAACACATCGGTAAAATTTTGCACGAGCCACAACTGCTTTGACCACGCTGGAAGCGTCAGCGCCACTTAACTACTGCGACATGCAATAGTGTAGTACTGCACCACACTTCCACTAATTCCTCACGGATTATTGCTGCGTTGCTTCCATTAAATTGCAGAAAAATTACCGCAAGACACTCTATCAATGGATTGCGCCACTTTGCTTTTGCTCCAGTAGCTGTGTTCTACCGTGCCACAGTATCAAGAGATCCGTTTACACCGACTTTTTTCTGACCCTTAAGGAAGGTACACTCCGAACGCACACAAGTACCAAACGTGCAAATGCGTGACGTAACAAGTCCCAGGAGCGCATTCATCACTCGACTAGATTCGCACACCTGATATTGATCAGAATTTGTCCGAAACTTGTAGAGGTTAAAATTCCTTGGAAAATGGACAATCTGGAAAAAATTACAGAATGATATACGAGGGTTGCCCAGAAAGTAAGGCACCGCATTTTTTTCTTCAACAATTCTTTATTGAAAATAATGAGAATTATACCCACGAAAGAATGTGTTTTACGTACACACCCTATTCTCCATGTAATCTCCATCCCGTTCTATGGCCTTCCTCCAACGCGAAACAAGGGCGTGTATGCCCTGTCGGTACCAATCGTTGTCCTGGTGGCGGAGCCAGTGCATCACTGCGTGATCCTCATCGTCCTCAGAATGTCTTCCACGAATGGAATCCTTTAATGACCCAGCCTAGGTCAGGGCTGTTATGTGTGACAGCCGTGGATGGTCTCCCCGACCGCCGCAAATCGTGGAGTTCCGCCGAACCGCCTTTTCATGAACTCACCCTCCTTGCCCAGCGACTAACTGTGCTTCTAACGCCAACAGGTACTCCATGGACTTTGCACAAGCGTTTGTGAATATTCCCCACAGTTTGCTTCTCTGCAGTCAGAAATTCAGTAACGGCACGTTGCTTGTAACGTACACCACCTACAGATGGCATTTTGAAACTGTCCTGCAGCTACGCTATCTGTCGGAAGTGACGGAAACTTGGAACGCTAACTCAGGAGTGTCCACCCCCAAGAAAAAAATTAGTGAGCATTACTTGTCAGATCAAAAGAAAGGAGACTGCGCCAATAGGCACAAGCCCTGACGCTAAAGGAAGCTTTCCAGTATACGTAAGTCGTAACATCGAGTGGAAACTTATAAGAGAAATCGACATTAACGTGTTTTCGTGTCGAAGAGCCAGATGAAGAAAATATCCAGAACGGCTGTTATAGAGGCTCAGCCTCGACCTAGAACGGTATATAAGCAAGAGGTTCTGAGAGAGTAGGCAGAGAGAGAGAGAGAGAGAGAGAGAGCAGTAGCGGCCGCTTTGAGGAGTCACCGTGTAGCTACGCCAGGCAGTACCAGCAGAAGAATGCAGAAGTCATATTCTCAGCGAGAAGTCGGTGATCACATCTGGTGACACGCACATCAACTGCAAGATAAGTAATCATTATCTATTCTGGGTGATAGCTTTAAACATAGACGATCTGTCTTTGTCTCAGAGAATAGATAGCATTTGTAGTTTCGTAATTAACAAGAACAATTTACCAATTTACGGAATAGTAATTGTCTCTTGTAAGCTTAGGCGAGTGGCCTATTGATAAGAATAAATTAAGTCTGACATTTATTAGAGAAGGGATTAGGAATTGGCACCTCTTTTATAAGTTAACAAAGAGATAATAAATGAATTAAATAAATATTGAACTCTTCAGCATACCCATCCTGCCATTAATCCTAAAAGATTACCACTGCAACCAGTAACCACAGTTCTACCTCGGAGAGCTTTCTCCATCTCCGACAGCAAAGGTGGACACCCCAACAACCCTCAGATTGTCGTCGACGTTCCGATTGCACTACAAAACTGTGCTGGGACGTGACAGGAGACGTAACGTTTGTTTTCAGATGAGGAAAAACAATGCGGTGCATTGCTTTCTGGGCAACCCTCGTAGAAGTTACCCGAGTATGAGGACAGTAAAACGTAACGAGTGTAAAAATTGAAATTCGAATTTACCAGGAATTGATTGAGTTTTACAAGACGACTATATTTCTGGAAGCAACCATTTTGGTCTGAAAATGTTCAGATTATTCAGCGGGGCAGTGACTGTATTTTATAGTGTCTCTATAGTTTGAGAACACAAAGTGGTGCAAGATGATCGAAATTATCAGACAAATAGGGGTAAGCTGTAGGGTAACATACAATATGTACGAGGGCTGTTCAATACAGAATGAACGTAATTTTTTTTCGACTACATACCTTTACTCATCCTCATAATTTTGATGGTCCATCTCAAAGTAGTCTCGCATGAATGCGATACATTTGTCCGAGCGTTTCTGCCAGTCTTCAAATACATGCTGGAAACCATTGTTTGAGATGCCCTTCAAACTTGCTCACAGCCTTTGAAATTTGTGGTAAGTTCCTATGGGACGAAACTACTGAGGTCATCGGTCCTTAGGCTTGCACGCTACTTAATTTAACTTAATCTAACTGATGCAAAGGACAACACGAACACCCATGCCCAAGGAAGGACTCGCACCACCTACGGGGGCTACCCCGCGCGGCCCCACAGCCTTCACCACTGCTTTTGATGAATGGTTTTTAATGCCTCCCACGAAAGCATTTCTTCATGTTAGGGAACAGGAAAAAGTCACATGGGGCTAAATCCGGAATATAGGGAGGGTGAAGGATGCACTTCACGTTGACTTTTACAAAAAATGCAGTAACGACCTTGGTAATATGCGGCCGCACATTATCGTGGTGCAGCATCCAGCCTGCTTCACGGAAATGTGGTCTTTTGCGCCTGATATGGACTTGCAATGTTTTCAGAACATCTCTGTAGTATTGTCCAGTTACTGATGTGTATACAGGTACAACATGCTGATAAACCATTCCATGAACATCAAAGCATGAGATGACCATCTCTTTCCCAGCAGAAGCAACCACTTTTGATTTTTTGGGGATTGGTGATGAAGGAGATTTCCTTCCACACTGAGTTTTGCTGTTGGTTCTCAGGATCAAAATGAGGTATTCAAGTTGAGCCGTGCGTGGCTCACGATTGTGACCTGTCCTTCCTGCTATTTTGAAACGGCGAGAATTTTTTCTTTAATATTCTGTTAATGACTTCTGGCGCCACTATCCTTGCTCACCTTCGCTGTCAGTGAGTAGCAGCACAAGCGTTATCGATAGTTGGCACGTGTTACTATCTGTGGAGCGACCGCGATTATTTCTGTGTTCTGCTCTGTCAGGAAAGGAGTGAGTCGGTGGAGTGAGTCGGTGGAGTGAGTCGGTGGAGTGAGTTGGTGCAGTGGGTCGGTGCAGTGGGTCAGTGCAGTGGGTCGGTGCAGTGAGTCGGTGCAGTGAGTCGGTGCAGTGAGTCGGTGCAGTGAGTTGGTGCAGTGAGTCGGTGCAGTGAGTCGGTGCAGTGAGTTGCTGCAGTGAATCAGTGAAGTGAATCGGTGCAGTGAGTCAGTGCAGTGAGTCAGTAGTCACTCGGAAGGCAGACAGTCGCATGTTAGTCAGTCAGCTCTGAGTCTCACTCCCCTTTGGATTATGGACTGAGTCGGGTTCGTCGATACTCGGCTGTTGGACGAGTTGGCAGTCAGTAGCAGGTAGGTCCGCATGGTCCAATTACGCGCCGGGACCGTGGTCGAAGCAGACGGAAGGCCGTTGGTCGGTTGGTCGGCTGGTCGTCGGATGCTGACATGTGGTCTACTGAGCACTGCCACCAGTATCAGTCGGGTAAGAGTTGGCGGCTAGCAACGGTCGGGTCTGTATAGTGTTAGTATTCGCCGGAACCGTTGTTGGCGAAAGCGGGCTGCCGTTGGTCGTTTGCTCTGCCGGTCATCTCTCTCGACAACGTCTTGGATCCTCAGGACGAACACCATTTTCCCAGTGGGGTTTTGGTTTGACCTTGTTGGTTCGTTGAAACTGAGCAGTGACGTAGTCTCCACAGCGCGGGGCTTTTGGCGATGAGCACGCGCTGTTGCATTTGAAGGCGCTAGCTATGTGAGCGACCTTTCGCTTTCCTCCAAAGCATGATCCTCAAGTTGAGTAATTAGTTGCCTGTTCTTAAAACTCATCTGTTACGATTTCTTAGTTTTGGTGGATTGTTCTTCCCTCAGCCGTTGATGCGTGTGATAACACGAGGTGGGTGCTTTTGTCTAGAGCCTGCAGCCTTCTTCCATAGTGATTTGACAGTTGTGTTTTATGTATTCTTTTAAACTTGTCTTGAGTGGTTTGTGATGCCTTGAACCTGGTGAGGACGTGTCCGATGCAGAAATATTTTGGTTTACTCGTCATCGGCCGATATTTCCTATTATTTGTGCAGTTAGATCTGATGGTTGGAAATCGGTCAGATTGGCGGTCGGTTGTGAACCGTCCCTAGGTTGTGCTGCCTTATCTTATCTGACCTGAGGCCTTGGCTGCCTGTCCCATTTCACTACACCCTTAAGGGACCTTCTCAGGCGGACCCTGGTGTGTTTTCTGAACACCACTTGTGATTGTTTATATTTTGTTTTTTCCCTTTTTTCAGTTTGAAAGAACTGATGTATCAATGCTGTTTTAATTGATTGAAATTAGACCTTCAGCCTTGTTTTATTTAAAATTGTTGTTTGCTCTGTATTTAGACCAACAGCCACGTTTATTTTAATATTTGTGGCTTTCGGCCGTAAAATGTAAATTCTTGTCTGTAAGGTTTCTCTTTAATTATCTTGAATTCTTGAAACGGCCTTCAGCCCTATTCTGCAGATGTTTATCTTAAGGTTGTCTATAATTATTCGTTAGTAATTGCTTGTGCCTTACCTGACAAGATACTTAAAGCTTTCTCATAGTCCAGTCAAATAGTAGATATACCTTGCAAAAGGTGGGGTAGAATAATTTATGTTTTCAACTTGTTCATATGGTTGGGAAGATTAGAAAACCGAGTTTTGCCAACAAAATTTCGCTTGGGAAAACTTTCTACAGTCAAAAATCTTTTTTCAGTTTTTTCAAAATATCTCAGTTTCATTTGCTCCTATCGCTTTAACGTCTATTTTCTTTTTTAAAGAGCACAAAATTCTCAACAAATTTGATTTGTGCCATATTTTTCTGCTCCCAATATCTAAGGCGCTACAGCGCCTAAAAAAATACCATTTTTTTCAAATTTTGAGCCTAGTGTCAAGATACCTTATTTTTTAACACTATTTTTACAGTTTCTGTTTGTGTAGTATAAATACATTATACATCATGTTATAAGTTGTAATTTACCACCTTACTTTCAGGTATTCAATTTCTCTGTATGCAACATGAGGATTGCTGGGGACCCAACTATAGTGATTCTTACACCACTACCTGAAGTTCACTATGGGCCACCTCAGCCCTGGTATTTGTAAAACTATAAATATAAAAATACATCATTAAGAGACATAAACACACACACACACACACACACACACACACACACACACATACACACGCACACAAAATAAATTGTCTCAGGAAACTGAACTATTATTAGCTGCAATAGGCAACCTAATTAGGTAGGTAATTATTCTTGTGTATAAAAGCCACACAGTTGACATTAAAAATAAGTAGCTTTATTACAATTAAAATGCATTGTCAGTTACTAAAAAATGTTGACAGTTCTGGGTGTGTAATACTTGTAACATTGCACTTAAGCGCACTTGAGACAGATATGAGCATCACTTCCAACGTTTTGATGGGCCAGGTTCCTCAGTGTCACCAGAAATACCTTGAGTTACCGATTCAGGGTCTGTAGATAGAGTTGATCCCAGATTGACCTCTTCTTTAAACAGCGAGTCAGTCTCAGCAAGTTCGTTGGTTTCGTCAGCGGTTTCCTCAACATCCTCCATAACATCTTCCTACTGTCTTCATATAAAAATTTTGGCACGTTTTCACAGTTGACCCCAATACATTTCTTACAAATTGAAGAACATTTCAAACCCACTTTTCTGCAGGAGCACGCTCCGCCACAGTTCAGCTTGCATGAGCATGAAACAATGTGAAGAAGTGCTTCAGGTGCTGGATCTTGGCTCATTATAACGAGTATTGGACCGTGGTCACTGTGATTCCAGCCCCATTTCTGAGGAGGTTCCCAGTTTCCCATCCAACTTTGGACATGTTGGCAGGTCCGCAACGAATGATGTCGTGCAGCATCTTGTGTAGGTGGCAACCGTGCAAGATTCAGTTTGCTTTTTGTGGCAGACTTGGCGAATAGCTGGTACCGCAAATAGTCTAGTGTGTGGAGACTGCTGACACCTCCACTATACAATGCGATAGTAACCTGTTCTCCTGCAGTTATTATTTCTTCACGGGTAGCATGTGGTTTATTGAACGTGCAAAGCGCTGAGGTTAGGTGTTCATTTTTCGCAACAATATTGCAGCACTTAATTTTTCCTTGACCAAAAAAGCAGATGTTGTATCACATCCGCTAAAGGCGTGAGTGAACAGAATATATTCACTGTCAAACTTGTAAGATGCAGTGGAAAACCACTTGTCTTCTGCATTTCCTCTTCCTGGCTTTAAGAAAAATAAGTTTTCAATGCCTTGCCCCAAACCGGTCATGAGCACAAGCAGGTCAACATCTTCTCCTACAATGACAACACTTCCAAAATCTTTGGTTCTTGAAATGGAAGATGTTACAATTATAAAGTAGGCATCTTCTTGTGCCTGGTGCACTTCAATGCTACACTCCAGAAATTCCATTTTAAGAAGTGTGATCAAACGCTTGTTTCGTTCGTTGTACAAGAACTTGTCCTGAGGGACTTCGTTCACCATCTCTGATTGAACCACAACGTCAACCGAAGAATGTTTTTTGGACCTACGAATCCTCTCAGCACTCTTTGTGCTACATTTGTCTCCCTCCCATGGATACCCATCAAATACAACAGCAAATTGAGATCCAAAATGACTCTGCAGGTAAGAAACATAGCTTCGAGCTATTGACTTGAAGCAAACATTTCGAGTCCAAGTCACTTTGTGGATAAAGTACCCTCCATCAATGACAAAAAATTTACTCGGTCCACCTGACTTCACATCTTCCACTGGAATGAAGGCATTGTAGAATGAAGATTTTTGTTCCTTTTCGCATGCCTTTTTCTGAGAATAGGGACATTGGGTAAGGAGCAAGTTCATATTTCAGAAAGGCCTTGGTTTCATTAAACAAATCCTTTGGAAAAGAGTTAAAGGATCAATAGCAGTAATTCTAGTGCTCCCAGCTTTTACGGAATTAAACGCAGAAAGGAGAGTCACAACTTTATCTTTTCTACGGAACTTTACATCGTGGAAATTGTCACCAACTTTTCTTTGCTCGAAATTTGAAAAATTGGTGTTTTTTGACGCGCTGTAGCGCCTTAGATGCTGGGAGTAGAAAAAATGGTAAGAATCAAATTTGTAGAGAATTTTGTGCTCTTTAAAAAAGAAAATAGGCGTCAAAGCGATAGGAGCAAATGAAACTGAGATATTTTGAAAAAACTGAAAGAAGCCCGTAATTTTCGAAGTTTTTTGACTGCAGAAAGTTTTCCCAAGAGAAATTTTGTTGGCAAAACTTAGTTTTGTAACCTTTCCAACAATATGAACGAGTTAAAAAAATAAAATCTTCTACCCCAACTTTTGCAAGGTACAGGCTATTTTCTAAGTTTCACTGGACTATTAAGATGTTTCTCTGTTGTACTGTGTAAGGGCTTATCTTTAAAGTCTCTCTTTTATTGTGTAAAGAAAATTTTTATAATTGTGCTTTCAGCCAAAGAATTAACTTGAATTTTCCTTAATATGGCCTTTAGCCGGAATTTGTATATGCTTGGCTTTTAAAGAATTTCCTTAACTGATCTGAAATATTATTTCGGTCTTTAGCCGAGAAGATATTGTAATTTTACTTTAGTAAGGCCTTCAGCCGTTACTATAAATCCTGGTGTTTTGAAAGCAAACATTTAAACTTATTCTGGAGAAGTTACTTGGTCCCTCAGGCGTGAATTGATCTTTGTTGTTTTAAAGAGAAAACTGTGCATTCTTTTGAGGAATAAAGTTGTGTGTGTTCTTGTATAACTAACAGTAGTTGACCCTGGCTCCTTTCCACAACCTGATCCGCTCTGTCCTGCGAAACCAGATTTCACAAGTTTCATCAGCTGTGATTACTTTTGAAAGAAACTCCGGATCTTCCTCTAACATCAACTTTCACTGCATGCAGACCTGCTCGCTAAAGTCCTTTTTATTGGGGAATCAACAGTCCTGAAATGCATCGCGCAAAAACCCGTGTCACGTGTATTTTTTCTGTCACCAACGTGTGGTTGGCACCCAGTGAAATATTCAGTATTTCAGAAAGTTTTCTTCCGTAAGAGCAGTAACTGGAGCACCAATTCTACCTTCCTTTGAAAATGATTGTGTCCCCTCTTTATACATTTATACCACCTTCGAGCTGTGCTGAAGGGAAGAACAGACTCTCCATAGGCCTCCCGTAACATTGTATAGGCCTCAGTTGAAGATTTGTTGAGACGAAAGCAGAATTTCAAAGCCGCACATTGTTCTTCGCGGTAGGCGATACTGAAAATGTATGACCTTGCCTGCCTCTCACAGGCGGGAACCAACAATGAAGGTGCTACGACGTGATTGTTGTACATTAAGCTAACGGAATATCATAAGATTAAATTTTAGCGCGAGAAATTATGACAATAAAAAAATTATGAGAACGAAGAAGGAGCAATAAGAGTGCGAGACGAAGAACGAAGTGCTCGGATTAAAAAGTTTCCTTTAATTTACGTCTATGGTCACAAACTTTTTGTTAACAGATTACCGGTTTCGGTCTATAATGACCATCATCAGATCTGTTTTATAAAACAAAGTCCCAATGTACTGCAGCCATTGGGCATACGGATCACTGTTTTATTCGGGACAATGTCGCAGCTTCGGATTAAAAAGGGTGTAAGACAGGGATGTAGTCTTTAACCCATAGTGTTCAACCCATGCATCGAAGAAGCAATTACGGAAACAAAAGAATGGTTCAGGAGAGGGATTAAAATTTAAGATGAAAGGATAATATTCGATGGCGAAATTGCTATCCTCAGTGGAAGTGAAGAAGAATTACAGATCCTGCTGAACGGAATAAACCGTCCAATGAGTACAGAATACGGTTTGAGAATAAATCGAAAAAATACGAAAGTAATGAGAAGTGGCAGAAATGAGAACATTGAGAAAGTTAGCATTAGAATTGGGAATCACGAAGTGGAAGAATTTCATGTTCGTAGCCACCCAATGTGCATTATCGACAGTCTTAAGACGCTGCAGTCATTGACTGTGTGGCTGCTCCCGGCGGAGGTTCGAGTCCTCCCTCGGGCATGGGTGTGTGTGTTTGTCCTTAGTATCATTCAGGTTAAGTAGTGTGTAAGCTTAGGGACTGATGACCTTAGCAGTTAAGTCCCATAAGATTTCACACACATTTGAACATTTTTGCATTATCGATGACCGCCGGATTTAGATTTCCCCATTGCGGTTCACCATTCTGATTCGGGACAGGATTCGATTGCCGGTAAGTGTTTCTCCTCTGATTAAATAGTGGCTTGTTTCCGTGGTTTTATTGCTACTGTCGATTCTAAAAATTCCTGTTCATACTGTTCTGTGTGTGACTACCTGGCGGTGGTGTCTACTGACTTCTGCTATTCTGATCATTCGTGTTGGCATTACCTTGTCTTGAATAACCTGTCATCAGTCCCATGTCTCTTTTCATGATTCACAGAGCTGCCGCAGTCCAGCCAGGTACTGACATCGGCGCATCCCGCTGTGTGTCAACAAACATGGGATGCGCGTCAAATGCTGGCCCACGATTGTTGCAGTTATACTGCGGCCGGTTGTGCGTAGCCTGCCTACCGTCTCTGCCATTACGATACTCATTCTGCTTATTTTTGGTTTTACTTGCCTTCGATCTCCGTTTATAAGATCAACAGAATCAAGAATTACTTTCTGGGATCTGTATCTCTAATGTGAAATGGAAGTTTTCCTTTCAAAATGTATAGGATATACAGGGTGTCCCAGCTATCTTGTCCACCCAAAATATCTCTGGAACAATAACAGCTATTGGAAAACGACTTTTACCGGTGTCAATGTAGGGCTGGGGCCCATGAATGTACATATTTGGAAACACTATAAAACGAAAGCATATGTGTTTTTTAACACAAACTTATGTTTTTTTTAAATGGACCTCTAATATTGTTTCTTCAGCAATCCATAGCATGACAAAGTACATACACAATGGCGTTGATTGCATCGCAATATTCCCATTACATCCCGAGATATTGCGACGCGAAGTTGACGCTTGAAACACCCGACATGCGCTGCTAGCGCACGTCCTGAGGCTCAGGCGTGAACCCCATGCTGCCCGTAATCGGGATGTGATTGACATGCGTAATCACACTTCCATACTTATCAAGAGGTCCGCAACGAATAATACGGTCTGCTGCCATCCTGCATTAACGTCGTACATTCCATCAGGTATTTATCCCATAGGCTAGGGGTGATGCGGTTCTGTAACATATCTGTGTACCGCAACGTTAGTCACAAAGTTAACTTCGCTTATCGTTAATCCGTTACTAAAAAGGTAATGACGTTCAACGTTAAAACTTTACTTTACTGTAGAACTAGCGCAAGTGACAGTTCATCATTCACTCGTAATAATAAAATTCATGTTGATGGTTTTAGTGAAACGATCAAGTGGACTAAACGTTTTACCGTTGTTTAGGTAAAAATGTCTTGATTTGGGAAGTTCAGGTAGGACATAGAAGATGAATGTAAACATGTTTAACCAATTAGTTTTATTATCACATAATTATCAATGTTATGTTTATCTAATGCGTTAACTGACAAATTGTTGCAAACAAATGTTTCTTAACATCACTGGGTAAAATGGCCCTTTGTAGAAACTTGCTCTGTGATACCAGCACTACACACTACATACTAAACATAGCGTTCACATCTCATGCTCAAAGTGATGGCCATTTGCTTGCATACATAGGGTCACTCTGCGGATGAAGGATGCCCTGCTTCGTGCTACTGTTTCCTCTTTGATGGCTGTACAAGCATCAATAATGCGTTGCTTCATGTTCTCTGGTGTTGTTGGTTCATGTTGGTAAACAGCATCCTTCACTGCTCCGCAAAGAAAATAATCCAGCGGTGTAAGGTCCGGAGATCGGGCAGACCACCTAACTGGGCCACCTCGTCCAATCCACCTACCAGGGAACTTACGGTTCAGAAGTCGTCGTGCTCGTAAGGCGTTATGTGCAGGGCATCCGTCATGCTGATACCACATGACCATTCTCCGGTTCAGAGGTACGGTGTCCAAGAGAACAGGAACATTGTGGCGTATAAATCTGCCATTTTGGATGCCATTTATAAAGAAAGGTCCGATAATGGTATCTCCAATAATCTCACACCAAACATTAACTTTCCACGGACGTTGATGCTCTACCTGACGGAGCCATTTTGGATTGTCTGCGGACCAATAATGCATATTCCTCATATTGACAATTCCTTTGTTGGAGAATGATGCCTCGTCGGTAAAGAGAAACATCTGCAAAAAAAATTGGATTAGTCAGAAGTTTTTGCTGAGCCCACCGACAAAATGTTACCCTATTGCGGAAGTCATTTCCATGAAGATCCTGGTGTAAATGAACATGGTAAGGATGAAATTTATGACGTTTAAGAATACGCTGTGGACTTGATTTCGATACACCAACTTCATGTTCAATTTGACGTGTGCTGATTTGAGGATTCACAGCTATGGTAGTGAGCACAGCAACTTCAGCACGTTCATCTGTGCGTATTCTAGGACGATGTCGAGGTCTTGGATTTAAGCTTCCCGTTTCACGTAGACGAGATGTGAGACGACCAAACATCCGGCGCGAAGGCGATGGCTTGTCAGGGAATCGTCTTCTGTACAGTCGTTCTGCCTGAACCTACAGCAGGGTACAGCACAGGTACGTAGAGTAGGGTAGAAAACAGACATATTAACTTAATAATCATAATTTTTGCTAACAGTACTATCAACAAGCAAGCAATCTCATAACGTATTTCCCGTCAACGTACATTCTCCATAGATCAGCAGCATTTCTACCATATCTTGATGTGTGTACATTATACTGTACAGTATAAGTTCCACAACACAACGTTTATTCACAATGTGAACTACCTCCGTGCCGTCACTAGATTACTCTGATGCACGACAACACTGGCAAGTGGTGTACTGCACGCCAAAGCAACAACAAATGGGATGCTCGAAGGTTGGTGGAGTAAAGGAGTTTGCATGGGTCGCAAATCATAAACAAGGCGTGTGGTACCTGTGGCAGTAGTGGGAAACTACGTTGGACACTTGATTAGGTAGAGCCAGGCCCTGCGCGACAGGCACAATGGGTCATGTAACGCATTAGATAAACCTTATTTAGGGTGTGCAGGATAAATAAGACAACCTGACAGGTTGTACACCGATCGGTACTGGTTCATATTGTGTACGTAGATACGTGAAACGTGCAAGAGGGAAACCATTATGTGCTTATGAGAGTTGATGGCAGCAGACCGTATTATTCGTTTCGGACCTCTTGATAAGTATGGAGGTGTGATTACACATGTCAATCACATCGCGATTACGGGCAGCATGGGGTTCCCGCCTGAATCTCAGGACGTGCGCTAGCAGCGCATGTCGGGTGTTTCAAGCGTCAACTTCGCGTCTCAATATCTCGGAATGTAATGGGACTATTGCGATGCAATCAACGCCATTGTGTATGTGCTTTATCATGCTATGGATTGCTGAAGAAAAAATATTAGAGGTCCATTTAAAAAAACATAAGTTTGTGTTAAAAAACACATATGCTTTCGTTTTAGAATGTTTCTAAATATGTACATTCATGGGCCCCAGCCCTACATTGATACCGGTGAAAGTCGTTTTCCAATAGCTGTTATTGTTACAGAGATATTTTGGGTGGACAAGATAGCTGGGACACCCTGTATACGGGCCATGGGCTCACCCCAGGAACGAGTCTTATTTACGTACTTAATATTTTCTTAACGAACTCTGCCTGATGTATTGCTCTGGACTAAATACTCTTTTTCTTAATCATTTCTGCACACAAATTGACCAATATTTCGCAACAAACGCATTTTCAAATTGTGCTAACGTGTGAAAGCTCTCTGCCGTCTTGGATGCCCAAATCGCGACCTCACCTTGTATAAAACTTAATACAGGATCTTTTGTTGTTCCGACCAAGCCGTAAGTAACACCCTTCTAAAAGATTTTACGAAAATGACTGGATGAGATTTCCTTCCTGGTATTAAAATCTGGAATTTTCGGTGTTTTAGAAGTCTTGCTTTTAGTATAACAGATGAAAGTGTGGTGTCTGCCCCCAAATTTCCTGTAACAGTGTTTCGTGGTGTTATGTTTGTGCCAGTCACGGTTCCTTGTGCACATACATTTGCATGAGAAACTGGCCTACGACATTCATCATTCCTCTTACCTGTTGCGCTAGTATCATGGCTTGCTTGCTCCTTAATGTTACTCCATTCTTCTTCCAATTTTTCCAGTTGTGTCCCTATTTGTGTTTGCACGTGATATTCCCACTTACCTAGATCCATTGAAAGTGTTCTTTGTTCCGATCTAGCTTGGTTTGTGTCTTTAATGCTGACGTGTTCTGTTCTGTTCGGTAATCGTTTGCTCAACAGTCTTCTGTCGCTGTGTCTCTAACCTGTTATCTATTAAAGTCCCTTTCTCTCGTAAAAATCTTCAACTTGTTTTTCATGTTTTGTTGCTATGTCATCTACAATAAAGAGCTAAAGAAACTGGTTCACCTACCTAATATCGTGTAGGACCCCCCAAGTGCACGGAAGCGCCGCAACACGACTTGTCACGGACATGACTAATGTCTGAGGGGAATTGCTGGAGGGAATTGACACCATGAATCCTGCATGGCTGTCCATAAATCCGTAAGAGTACGAGGGGGGGGGGGGGGCAGATCTCTTCTGAACAGCACGTTGCAAGGCATCCCAGATTGCTCAATAATGTTCATGCCTGGGAAATTTGGTGACCAGCGGAAGTGTTTAAACTAGGAAGAGGGTTCCTGGAGCCACACTGTAGCGATTCTGAACGTGTGGAGTGTCGCACTGTCCTGCTGGAATTTCTCAGTCCGTAGGAATGCACGATGGACATGAATGGATGCAGGTAAGCAGACAGAATGCTTACGTACGTGTCACCTGACATTTCGTATCTAGAGGTATCAGAGGTCCCATATCACTCAAACTGCACACGCCCCACACCGTTACAGAGCCTCTACCACCTTGAACAGTCCCCTGCTGACATGCAGGGTCGATCCGCTCGATATAGCTTGAGACTCGTCCGACGCCGGCTGCGGTGGCCGAGCGGTTCTAGGCGCTTCAGTCCGGAACCGCGCGACTGCTACAGTCGCAGATTCGAATCCTGCCTAGGGCATGGATGTGTGAGATGTCCTTAGATTAGTTAGGTTTAAGTAGTTCCAAGTTTTACGGGACTGATGACCTCAGATGTTAAGTCCCATAGTGGTCAGAGCCATTTGAACCATTTGAACTCGTCCGACCAGTCATCAACAGTCCAATGTCCCAGGCGAGGCGTAAAGCTTTGTGTCGTGCAGTCATCAAGGGCACACGAGAGGGCCTTGGGCTCCGAAAGACCGCATCGATGATGTTTCGGTGAATGGTTCGCAAGCTGACAATTGTTGATGACTCAGAATTGAAATGAGCAGCAATGTGCTTTGAACGATTTCCTTCAGTCTTCGTTGGTCCCGCTCTTGCAGTATCTTTCTCCGGCCGCAGCGATGTCGGAAATTTCGTTTTCTTTTCCTGATATTCATGGCACAATGGTGAAACGATCGTACGGGAATATTCCGCTACATCGCTACCTCGGAGATGCTGTGCCCCACCGCTCGTGCACCGGTTGTAACAACACGTTCACTCACTTAAATCGATATAACCTGCCACTGCAGCAGCAGTAGCCGATCTAACAACGCGCCAGGCGTTTCCGACCGCAGCGAGGTATTCTGCCTGTTTACATATCAGTATTGCCTATACCAGTATGCCTATACCAGTGTGCCTATACCAGTTACTTTGACGAGTGGGTGTACTTGTTGGACTACCTGTTGAACTGTGGACAGTAGTGTTGTGTGGCATTGTATCAGAATCATTTGTAAGTTTTGTAATCTGTTGTGGCGTGTCTTTTACTCCACAAAGACCATTAGTTATTTCTTCGAAGTTGCTGTGTATCACTTCAGTGAGGTGATCCGCCACGTCTGTTTTCAAAGTGTTCTGCATCTTAGTAATATTATTATCATGTACTCTTGCTGAAGTGTTGTCAAGTATTTGACTGTTTTCATCAAATCTTGTCTCATGATTTTGTTGCCTTCATCAAGTTTTTGATTGAGTGTGCCTTCTACCCTTTGATATAGCTGCACGAAACGGTCACGTGTAGGGGTTGCTACTTCGGAAATAGTATTGCTCACCGGCTGTGACGTGGCGTTACTTTGCGGCGCGACAATATCGCTACCGTTACCCTGAACATCAGTCTTGGATATGGTGTCCAAAGTGTTTTCTTCGTATGAACTTTCCACGGTTGTCGTTTGAAACATAACCCGTGTATGAATTTCGGATATTAAGTAAGGTCTTTCTTTGTTCACTATATAAACGGTTTGCAGATAACGCTTAGCTGTAACTTACCTCTGCTACTGAATAGTATGTCTTTCCAAAATAGTTGGATCACTCTATGAGTGTTTTCGCGCAACTACAAGAACGTTTCCGCCATTTTGTGAAACATTTAAGTAATGAAAAATTACTGCAAAAATAATAAATTTTGAAACTTCTAGAAAAAAATCCAGCTTCTATGCTTAGCACACCGTGGGTCTCGTAAAAAAAAATCAGTTCTACTCCCACAGTTAACTTTAACACGCTCTACGAATGAGTCCCTGATGTTCTTTACCTGGCACGGCAGTTTTGTGCCCTCGGGAAAATAATTCAGAATTTTTTCTTTTTTGTCTTCTGACTGGTTTGATGCGGCCCGCCGAGAATTCCTCTCCTGTGCTAACCTCTTCACCTCAGAGTAGCACTTGCAACCTACCTCCTCAATTATTTGCTGGAAGTATTCCAATCTCTGTCTTCCTCTACAGATCCCTCTAGTACTATGAAAGTCATTCCCTCGTGTCTCAACACATGTCATATCATACTGTCCCTTCTCCTTATCACTGTTTTCCACATATTCCTTTCTTCTTCGATTCTTCTCAAAACCTCCTCATTCCTTACCAGTTGAATATAGAATGATACAAACAAACATTAATTTAACAATAGTTTTGCTGCTTTGTACATATGTTTATAGTAGATATGATAAATATGTGTGGGTCTACATGTACGTCGTGTAAGATCTCGATGACTTGCATTTACTGACGGGGATAGAAAAATTGTAGATTGCTAATTCTCAAAATCAGATACGCCCGCTGTCTGAGGATGATTCTCGATGGAATCGATAGTCGCAGTACATAAAAGGGAGGGTTTGGGTTGGGTTGGGTTGTTTGGGGAAAGAAACCAAACAGCGAGATCATCGGACTCTTCGGATTAGAGAAAGATTGGGAGGGAAGTCGGCCAAGCTCTTTCGAAGGAGCCATCCCGCCATTTGCTTGGAGCGATTTAGGGAAATCACGGAAAACCTAAATCAGGATGGCCACCTCGCTCGGTCACAAAAGGGATTTACATTAGCGAGAGAGGTAAGAACGGGTTATTCCCTAGTGCCGTATATTGCGATTATGGTTAGTTTTACATTCTAAAAAAAAAAAAAAAAAGAGAGAGAGACTGTCTCGATTTAGATCGGTATGCAGGAGGCAGAAGGCTTCTCTGATGTGCTGACCTTAGAAAACTATCATACTTTTTATGTTTTGACCGTGAAATCGGATAGTTACATACCGCTGTTGTAACCCAATATGCTCGACATGTTATCTTTGCTTTCTCGATCACCAGATCTGTCTCCAGTCGAACACATATGGGACATGATCGGACGACAACTCCAGAGTCATCCCCAGTCAGCATTAACCGTCCCTGTACTGACCCAGCAAGTGCAACAGGGATGGAATTACATCCCACGAACTGACATCTCGCACCTGTACGACACAATGCATGTACGTTTGCATGCTTGCATTCAACATTCTGACGATTACACTGATTTTTTAAAATACCATCATTTTACGTTCGCAATGGTTTATCTCGCACTTACATAAGCCAGTAATCCTGCATTTTATAATGTTACTTAAAATCCGTCTTGATTGCAATTTTTTTTTATTATTCATATGAGCGGTTTCGGTTCATTCAGAACCATCTTCAGATCTGTAAAAATAATTATACTGATATTTCAGTTACAGGAGTAACCCGTCCAAATCCAGCAACTTTCACATGCTACGTCACATAAAATGTGACGTAGCATGGACGGGTTACTCCTGTAACTGAAATATCAGTATAATTATTTTTACAGATCTGAAGATGGTTCTGAATGAACCGAAACCGGTCATATGAATAATAATAATAAAAAAAATTGCAATCAAGACGGATTTTAAGTAACATTATAAAATCAGTGATTGCTCTTTATCCCATAAGACATTATGTCTGTTTTTGCAAAATAATCCTGCATTGTTAATCACTTAAATATGTTACCTAGACAAAAGCATTCCCGAAATTTTATTACTCTACATTAATTATTTTTTTAGTGCTGCGATTTTTTCCGTCAGTGTACCATAAACTAAACTACTCACGAACAGGCCATGAAGACCCAACGGTACCGACCGGCCGCAGTGTCATCCTCAGCCCACAGGTGTCACTGGATGCGGATATGGAGGGGCATGTGGTCAGCACAGCGCTCTCCCGGCCGTATGTCAGTTTCCGAGACCAGAGCCGCTACTTGTCAATCAAGTAGCTCCTCAGTTTGCCTCACAAGGGCTGAGTGCACACGGCTTGCCAACAGCGCTCGGCAGACCGGATGGTCACCCATCCAGGTGCTAGCCCAGCCCGACAGCGCTCAACTTCGGTGATCTGACGGGAACCGGTGTTACCACGGCGGCAAGACCGTCAGTGTACCATAGGTCCTCTGTAATTCGGAAATGTGTAGTGTGGTAACAGAGGAATGAGAGAGGGGGAATACGAGGTGCGACAATAAAGTAATGAGGCTGATTTTCTTCGATAAATGTGACAACCCTGCAGGCTTGCATAGGCGCAATATCTTTGACCTTGTTCTATAAGTACGCGAAACAACTTGCCCCCCTTCTAACAGCCGTGTACCGCAAGTCTCTAGAGGAACGGAAGGTTCCAAATGGTTGGAAAAGAGCACAGGTAGTCCCAGTGTTCAAGAAGGGTCGTCGAGCAGATGCGCAAAATTATAGACCTATATCTCTGACGTCGATCTGTTGTAGAATTTTAGAACATGTTTTTTGCTCGAGTATCATGTCGTTTTTGGAAACCCAGAATCTACTATGTAGGAATCAACATGGATTCCGGAAACAGCGATCGTGTGAGACCCAACTCGCTTTATTTGTTCATGAGACCCAGAAAATATTAGATACAGGCTCCCAGGTAGATGCTATTTTCCTTGACTTCCGGAAGGCGTTCGATACAGTTCCGCACTGTCGCCTGATAAACAAAGTAAGAGCCTACGGAATATCAGACCAGCTGTGTGGCTGGATTGAAGAGTTTTTAGCAAACAGAACACAGCATGTTATTATCAATGGAGAGACGTCTACAGACGTTAAAGTAACCTCTGGCGTGCCACAGGGGAGTGTTATGGGACCATTGCTTTTCACAATATATATAAATGACCTAGTAGATAGTGTCGGAAGTTCCATGCGGCTTTTCGCGGATGATGCTGTAGTATACAGAGAAGTTGCAGCATTAGAAAATTGTAGCGAAATGCAGGAAGATCTGCATCGGATAGGCACTTGGTGCAGGGAGTGGCAACTGACCCTTAACACAGACAAATGTAATATGTTGCGAATACATAGAAAGAAGGATCCTTTATTGTATGATTATATGATAGCGGAACAAACACTGGTAGCATTTACTTCTGTAAAATATCTGGGAGTATGCGTGCGGAGCGATTTAAAGTGGAATGATCATATAAAATTAATTGTTGGTAAGGCGGGTACCAGGTTGAGATTCATTGGGAGAGTCCTTAGAAAATGTAGTCCATCAACAAAGGAGGTGGCTTACAAAACACTCGTTCGACCTATACTTGAGTATTGCGCATCAGTGTGGGATCCGTACCAGATCGGGTTGACGGAGGAGGTAGAGAAGATCCAAAGAAGAGCGGCGCGTTTCGTCACAGGGTTATTTGGTAACCGTGATAGCATTACGGAGATGTTTAAGAAACTCAAGTGGCAGACTCTGCAAGAGAGGCGCTCTGCATCGCGGTGTAGCTTGCTCGCCAGGTTTCGAGAGGGTGCGTTTCTGGATGAGGTATCGAATATATTGCTTCCCCCTACTTATACCTCCCGAGGAAATCACGAATGTAAAATTAGAGAGATTAGAGCGCGCACAGAGGCTTTCAGACAGTCGTTCTTCCCGCGAACCATACGCGACTGGAACAGGAAAGGGAGGTAATGACAGTGGCACGTAAAGTGCCCTCCGCCACACACCGTTTGTAAGTAGGCTGTTTAGATTTTTATATGGGTAATGCCACGTAGCGCTCTCTGTATGAAAATCACTGGCTGTGCTGTGTGCAGTATGTGGCTAGTTTGCATTGTTGCCTGCCATTGTTGTCATGAACTGCTATAGCTGGATGCGAACAGCGCGTAGCGCTGGGCAGTTGGAGGTGAGCCGCCAGCAGTGGTGGACGTGGGGAGAGAGATGGCGGAGTTTTGATAATCTGTAAGACTGAATGTCAATTATGAATATTAAGGTAAATACATTGTTTGTTCTCTATTAATATCTTTCATTTGCTAACTATCCCTATCAGTAGTTAGTACCTTCAGTGGTTTGAATCTTTTATTTAGCTGGCAGTAGTGGCGCTCGCTGTTTTGCAGTAGCTTGAATAGCGAAGATTTTTGTGAGGTAAGTGATTTGTAAAAGGTATAGGTTAAAGTTAGTCAGGGCCATTGTTTTGTAGGGGTTATTGAAAGTCAGATTGCGTTGCGCTAAATAATATTGTGTGTCAGGTTAAGCACAGGCTTGTATAATTGTTCTAAGTGGACGTTTCACATGTAAAATTGTTCTAAGGGGACGTTTCATATGTCGACCCTTAGCCTAGGATACCTCACTGGAATCTTCTGATTTTTTCTTGTAGTTTGTGTAATTAGTGTAGATTTTGTTTATTGCTAGTGCGTAATTGTAGAGGGAATCTCCTTTGTAGTTGCAGCCTTTCATTGTTGTACTGTAAAACAGTTGTGGCATGCATGTAGATTTGCACCAAGTATTTCGCAGCTGCAATTAACTACATATTATTTTCAGTGCTATGTTAATGTGTTCTCTTATTTTTGCTATTCAAATTGTGCTTTTCTGTGTTATCGTGTGAAATATTGTCACAATAATGGCGTGTGAAAAACGTAACACTCGGCTCCAAAGTAAACTGAGAAACGACAGTGAAGACGAAAGCAATGTGTTAGCGCCACTGTGTAATGAGTTAACTAATGTTCAAAGTAGTAATTTGGTAACTGTGCATAGGGAAATGGAGCGGGCGTCAAACAATGGCGTAGACAGTCAAACAGGTAGTGAACAGGGAAGCATTATCGATCGATCGGTCGGCAACAGCTCGCCTCAGGAATCCGAAATGATAGGACACAATTTTGCAAATACTGTAGATTCAGGTTTTGCGTCCTCACCGTTTTCTCAAATGAGTCAAGACACATTTTCTGCTTGTCAAAATGTGAATGTTGCTGGTGCAAATGCACTGCCGAAAAGCGTAGAGGAACAGATTCCAGACACTAATGCATTGTTATTACAATTAATGCAACAAATGGGACAAAATCTTCTAAAGTTAGACACAGTGGAACAAAATCTTCAAAAGTTAGACACAATGGAACAACACCAGAGACAAACACAGCAAAAGTTAGACACAATGGAACAAAATCTTAAAAAGTTAGACACAGTGGAACAAAATCTTCAAAAGTTAGACACAATGGAACAACACCAGAGACAAACACAGCAAAAGTTAGACACAATGGAACAAAATCTTCGGAAGTTAGACACCACACTTGAACAAACACGTGAAGATTTAACTACTGAATTACATAACACTGAATCGAAATGTCAAAAAGTCTGTAATGACGTAAAAACACAAATTTGTGAGCATTTTCAGCCTATTTTTTCGCGGCATGAAAATGCATTACAGAATCACGAAGCAGCCATAAAAGAGCTGCAAACCATTGTTCATGAAAATCATGAGACCTTGTGGGCTAAAATTGACTCAGTTGCATCTACCGATTCGGTTACGCAACTGGCAAAAACTCAGGAAAACTTAAAGAACACAGTAGATTCGATTTCAACACAAATGGACACTCTGAAACTTGGTTCAGAAAAACACACTGAGGAAATGCGTTCACTATCGGAGAAAGTAGCTGAACTTTCGGATCAGGTCACTAACTTATCTACAAAGGTAGATTATGATCTGAATGACACAAGACCCGTAGCCTTCACTGACACAGAAGAGTATGAACAAATTAGAAAATTCAAACAAAATCAAAATCAAATCAACACACAGTACAAAAGAGAAATGCGGGAAGTACAAGATCAGCTGACACAGGTAATACAAGAATTACGTATTTCAGAGGACACTCGCGCTCCAACACGGGAAGAGGAACTTAGAAATACGCAAAAGCCACAAAATAATAACACAGGGCATTTCGGTAATTATGAAAGAAATTGGCAAGGTACACCGAATTTTGAGATGGAACCGCCGACACGATATGCTACTCGCCGACACGATGATTTTGACTATAAGCTGTTCATTACTACACGTAAATTCAAAACGTTCAAGAATTCTGCCAACGACATTCATCCACAAGCGTGGCTCCATCAATTCTCTCATTGTTTTCCTCCCAACTGGTCATTAGAACACAGATTAGAATTTATGTGTGGCTATTTGGAGAATGAACCAGCTGTGAGAATGCAATCGGTCATTCACGATTGTCACAGTGAAGGAGATTTTTATCATGCCTTCCTCTCAGCATATTGGTCTCAAGCTACACAAGACCGTGTAAAACATAACATCATAATGATGAAACGTTTCGAACAATCTGAATTTTCCAGTCTTGTGAAATATTTTGAAGACATGTTGCACAAGAATCAATACCTGTCAAACCCATACAGCCCCTCAGAACTCATCCGCATTTGCTTAATCAAACTGCCTGAACATTTACGACATATTATTTTGGCAGGACGTTGCAAAGACGACATTGAAGCTTTTCAGGGACTGTTACAAGAACTGGAAATTGACACAGACAGTCGCGGGATGCGAAAACAGGAAAACAATCACTATAGGTCACATCCGTCACAATTCCGTGACGACAGAAGCAATAAATGGCCACGACAAACCTATTCTTACAACGTAAATCGTGACCAAAACAGACACCACCCATATGACAACCACTGGCAGAGTAATAGTTACAGGGAAAGATCACCTTTCGGCGGTAATGACTATCACAGAGACAATCAGAGAAACAGACAATATGGGAACCAAAATAACTATTATCAAGGGAGACAGAATAACTTTAGACGCAACGGTCCAGCGCGTAGTTACGATTCAAGGAGAAATTCTCCACCATGTGACCGACAAGAAAGAAACTATGGAAACTACCGACATGACGACAGACGATATGATCGTAACGACAGACCTGAATTGCATCAGAACTGGCGAGATTTAAACAGAGCAGAGCACTCTCGTCACGATGAATTTGTAGAAGTTAGGTCTCCAAATCCCAATAACGACGCGCGCCAACAAAGAGACAATAGGCGATGACTCACACCACTGGCAGCCACAAGACGTACTTATGAAACTGATGACGCAGCTGCCGTAGCTAGTAATTACGTAAAAATGGAAGACATTAGGGACATCTTACTCCAGGAACACGACGTAACACGTAACACCATTGCATATCCTGTGATTCACATTACTGTAAATGACGTAAAATTTACGGCAGTACTTGACTCTGGCAGTCCCATTTCAGTAATTAGCGAAACAGCTTTTAGCAAATGCAACAAATCGAACAATTGCCCCACACTTCCGTTACGTAAGATTAAATTACAAGGTGCAATCTTTGGAAAAAGTGTAGATGTACGCCAACAAACCAATTTAGAATTCTTTTGCCAAAGCCACAGCTTCTCTATGAACTTCCTTATTGTTCCATTATTGTCGACGGAAATTATACTGGGAGTAGACTTTTTGAATGAATATAAAGCAATCTTAAGCTTTCACGATGCTGAAATAAGTTTAGAGAAAGAAGGTAAGTCAATAGCTTTGAAATTTGAAGACTGGCTCTCAAACCATGATGAGGAAATTAATCGGCTTTACGTTCTGTTAGACAACAGTTCGGAATTTTCTACGGAAGTAGACACCAACAATCACTCTGCAAGTACTGACAGGGTTGACATCGACGGCATATTTGAAATTAATGAGTTAATTCAGAATAAAATTCAGACAATTGAGAATTGTAATGACACTGATAGGCAGGACCTTTTTGAGATTTTACAAGCACATTCCACAGTTTTTACTCACAAAACAGGAACAATCAAGGGGTTTCAATACCAATTTCGTGTTCGTGAGCATACTAAATTTTGTGTTAGACCATACGTAATTCCGGCGCATTATAGGGACCGTGTTAGAACAGAAATACAATCTATGCTTGTCGAGGGCATTATTGAGCCTGCAGTAAGCTCATACAACAACCCATTACATGTTGTTGAGAAGAAGAATGGATCGATCAGGCTTGTTTTAGATTCGAGACAAATCAATACTATCATCATTCCTGAAACAGACAGGCCGCAGACGATGGAAGAACTTCTTCAAAATTTTAATGGTGTAAAAGTGTTGTCTTCCATTGATCTCAGATCCAGCTTTTATCAGATCGAACTTCATCCAGAATGCAGAAAATACACAGCTTTCCTTTGTTTCGGCGTTTGTTATCAGTTTCGGAAACTTCCTTTTGGTTTGAACATTTCTTCAGCAGCATTCATTCGTGGGTTAAATTCCATATTACCTGAGTTCTTAAAACGTCACATCACTTTATATGTGGACGATATTCTAATAGCAGAAGCTTCATGGGAACAACATAACCGCATCCTCAACAGTTTGTTACGTATTTTTGCAGAATCTGGAATTACAGTTAACTTGGAAAAGTCTGAATTCGGTAGGTCAAAGGTGAAGTTTTTGGGACATATTATTTCTTCTGAAGGCATTCAGCCGGATCCTGAAAAGTTAGAAGCAATTAGAGCCATTCCAGTTCCATCCACAAAAAAACAAGTCCGCAGTTTTCTAGGTCTCGTAAATTTTTACTGTCGTTTTCTGAATATGCAAATTCTAGTTACACCTAAACTTTGTTCTCTCACTGGAAAAAATACTATTTGGAACTGGGACGAACAAGCACAGTTGGAATTCAATTCTTTGAAAGAAGCGTTACTTCACGCGCCAATACTAGCTCATCCAGATCTGTCACAAGATTTCTGCCTTAGCACTGATTCTTCCAAAGTTGGTCTTGGTGCCCATTTATTTCAAGAAGCCATAGAAGATGACATTACTGTTCAGAAAACCATTGCTTTTGCTAGCCGAGTGCTAACAAAATCTGAAAAAAATTATTCCGTTACTGAATTAGAAGCTTTAGCTATCGTTTGGGCATTTAACAAATTCCGTTTCTTTCTTTCTGGTAAGCACGTAAAAGTATACAGTGATCACCATGCATTACAATTTCTTATGTCTTCAAAATTAAATCATGATAGGTTAAAACGTTGGGCATTGTTTCTGCAAGAATTCCGCTTCACAATAGTCTACATTCCCGGCAAGGAGAACATTGTTGCGGATGCGCTGTCACGCGCACCGGCTGGGCTTGAGAAAAGTAACACAGAAGGCAACCTCGAGAAAAATTTCAGTATTCTTTACATTCAGAAAGTCGCCTTTGAAAACTTCATCACCACATCTTTAAAGGACATTGCTCATGAACAAGATAAAGATCCGATTTGGAAAGATATCAAAAGTAAATGGCATGAAAAGACACACACTCAGATTCGGCATTATTACCTGGTTAGAAACAACATACTCTTCAAACGTTGCACTGTTGATGACAAGCTATGGGTACTTTGCATTCCAGACGATTTTGTTAATAAGCTCATTTGGTACATTCATTTCAGCTACGCACATTTTGGTCCACGAAAATGTTATCATATTCTTCGAACGACTTGTTATTTTAACAATATGGAAAAGCGAATTCGAAGAGTCTTGTCTATTTGTACACTTTGTCAAAAGGCGAAACCATCTACTATCTCACATCGTGCTCCGTTATTTCCTATTATTCCTTCTAAATTAAAAGAATTTGCTGCTGTTGATCTCTTGGGACCCCTTGTCAGAACATCGAATGGATTTGCGTACGTTCTAGTCGCTGTTGAACTTACTTCAAAATTTGTTTCTTTCACTCCGTTACGTAAAGCCACTGGACGGTCTGTATCCAACGCCTTTGTTAAAAATTTCTTACGTGAAGTTGGACACGTTAGTAAAGTCATTTCAGATAACGGACCGCAATTCAGATCTGCTGTTTGGTCACGCATGCTTCGGAATCATAAAATCAAACCTGTTTTTATTTCATTGTATTCACCACATTGTAACCCGTCTGAACGGATTATGAAAGAAATCAATAAGCTTTGCAGACTTTATTGTCACAGAAAGCATCAGCATTGGGACAGATATTTACACTTATTTCAAAATGTGCTGAATGAAATGCCTCATGATTCCACTGCTTTACCACCTACTCTTGTACTGAAGAATGTAGAACCTCCGAACAGAATCAGAGAGCTTGTACCTTTCCCGAATACACGTAAACTTCGACACAAAGACATAATTGATTTGGCTCTTAAAAATATAAAATCTGCAGCAGACAAAAGGAGAAAACTACACGGTAAAGCAAATGCAAAGAAATTATATATTGGTCAGAAAGTTCTCATTAAAGCTCATTCATTGTCACATAAGAAGAAACACTTGAGTCACAAATTCTTTCTAGTTTACAATGGACCTTACAGAATCCGACGTATACCACATGATAATTGCGTTGAAGTTGAAACTCTGCGTACTAGGAAGAGTAAAGGTTTACACCACATTTCTCATGTAAAACCATTTATTGACAGATAATCTGCTTTTTAACTTAGTCTTTGCAATTTTCACTTCACGCTACTTGTACAATTTGTCACACTGAGAAACTGTTAACATGCAACTATGTTTTAAAGATAACTAACCATCCAGTCAAGAACCAAGAGAACTTATTTAAACAGAAACTACGAATGCATTGTTATTGTGAACAGGCGACACAGTCTTATTGTGTGTGTGCATTCTTGCTTGTTAGTTGCACGATTACGTAACGAATACGGCTTACATAATTAGAACATATACCAGCACTGCTAATGAAATTTTCATGCAACATTTTGGTTTGCTTGAGAGTGGATTCTGGATTTGAGGTGCTTTCTGTGAAATGCCAGATGACACAGTGGTTAGTTTATGTTGACAGCTACACGATTATATCACGTTGTTACTAATGAGTGACAATTTACAATGTGCTTTTGCGGTGTATCTGTTTTATATCTGCACAGTTTTTCTGAATTCTTCTATAAAGTGAGACATGTTTTAGTGGTGACTTTTGTACTATTGCTACAATGAGACAGCCTTTTCTGTAGCACAACAATACGTTACAGCACAGTTCTTTCTTCATCACGGCAATAAGCGTAATAAGTATGATATCTATACGCAAAGCATTCCACTTTTGTGTATCATGAGGTAAGTACATTGACTTCTGCAGAACTTAGCTTTCGGAGGACAATGACTATGACACTTCCCAGAGATTATCTTACAGCAAGACGCACATTTAGCGCTACAGGACACGTATTTGAGTGATTAATTTTGTACTTAAAACATTTATTTTTAAAGATTTTTGAATTACAAAGAAAGTTTTTCGCAATACATTTCATTCCATTGCTGTAATCTGTAACACCTGAGGGTATAATTACAATAAACCTCAGGGGGGTACACGCCTACTTTGTGTACCATGTGTTTGGCAAGCACAAGGAGCCCTAGCTAATATGGTATTTGCTTATACAATTTAACACATCGGTACCATATTTCTCTAACACATAAATTACACAGCTATCTGATCATTTAACAGAGAAACAAAATTTTTTTTCTATGTCAGTGACACATGCTTACGCAATTACACCGTTACTTACGAAATTGTACTTTGTCTGTACTGTGTGAACTGTTCATAATTTTTTTTGAAACCATTGTGATACTATGAGAACTTTGAATGATGTATTTGGTAAGGGAGTATGATTTTAAAGTACGTTGGAGGCAGATGACACTTTTGACATGAGCAGAGAATTTTGTTAGGTTTTGAAATTATTGGAGGAAGCTACGACGATTTTGAGATTTGACTGAGGTTTTATGATGTTATTTTTACGACGACGATGTGTATTATGCTGCTGAGGTAAGTTTATGATCCATAAGCTGATGCTATATGAGTTATTTGATTATGCTATGTATCTGTTATGATGAAATATGGAAAAAGTGTCGACGAATAAGGTAAGGAGTAATGAATAGTGGTTAGGGACTCTTGTCTTGTGAAAAAGGATGTTGGAAACCAAGAATCGTACTTTAAGAGTTATGAAATGTGTGTGTAAATGCGTGAATGTATCACAATGCCGGCGAAAATATTTTGGACACTGTCATATCAATAGCATTTTGTTTCTACAGATTTGTAACGCAAATTCTTGACCTGTGAAATTTTTATATGAGACTGTCACTGTAGCGAAAACTGCTGTCGTAAATATTTCCGTAAGAAAGTTAAGTGACCACCTGCACATAATGCGACGTGGGCACCCAGGTGTGTCAGACACCTGGAGAACAAGCCATTAGGGTGTGCCAGAGGCACAGGTGGAAGAGAAGGACAAATTGAGGCCTATACCCCTGTTAATGACATTCCTTTGTAGAGGGCATCGCTAATGCGACACGCTCGTTACTTGAAAACATATGATTTTTGTAATGCGTTGTGGGCACACAGCTGTGTCAAACACCTGGAGAACAAGCCATTAGTTCGAGTGCCTCGTTAGAAGCACAGGTAGAAAGAAACAGAAAGGGAAGGCCATTGTACGCGCTACTGACATTTCCTTGTTGAAAGCATACTGTGGAGCTCGTAATTTATGATATTTACTGAAATGCCTCATGAAACGATGCGAAACATTTCACAGCTATTGTCTTGCTAGTTGAGAAAAATGCCATATGGCTTGCTTTATGTATTTACTTACATATTTTGTTTAATATCAAGTTTCTAGCTGCACTGCAGCATTGGTTAAAATAAAATTTAATATATGTACTAATATAAATATTTTATGCCTACAGATCCAGTAAATAATTTTATGATCTATGCAAAAAAAATGAGGGAGCACAAAAAAGGACATTTCCCTTCACAGGAATTGTATAAATTATTTTTTATGATTTGGTAACTTATCTACTAGCGTAAGTTTTTGTGATGCATCACTCTAATGTTAAGATGTGACATAGGTATTAGACATGGCCATTTTAGTGTAATATTTTTTCTGCTTGCGCTATGTCATGTTTAGGTATAAGTTGCTGCTGTTTGCCAGGCATAGTGTTATTGAATTTGACTTTTGCTAATTTATGCTGCTAGCTTTGCCAATTTGCATTTTTGTCATTTCTCTTTGTGTTGATTTGTTGTGATGCTGCATTGCCTCGTCCCTTCGTATATATATCTGAGCTCAGTAGATTTAAGTTAGCTTAAGAGGGGGTAGACTATATAAGAAACTGACTATGGAGAATAGGTAAAGAATGCATTGCGAAGAAAGATTTGGGCCCCAATGAGTATTGTACAATCAGAAATAATTATTTTGAAAGAAATATGAATAGAATACAGGAACGAGGTATAGGTAGGATTTTCTTGTAAATAAATGATGAGGTAAGCGATATGTGAACATATAAATACAGAAAGCATGCTTGGATAGGATTTTTTTGGTGGAAACAAAGGTTGAAATAAGATGAAAGATGTACGGAATGAAGTTGTGGTGTGGACTGCAGTACCAAATGTTACACTGAAAACAAACCCTGTCCTTTCCTTTTGTGTTATCCCACTATGTGTTTGTGTACCCTTGTGTATTTGTTTTCTTCCTGTCTCTGTGTAGTTTCATAGAATTTTTTTTTAATATTAAGCTACATTCACTATGATGAGGCATACTGTTATCCTCAAATATAATTGGCATTAATACTCTGTTATTTTCTTTGTAAAGATGCTTAGACTTTATTTATTCTGTTTTGTTTTAATGCTCATGTGTGAAGTTGACGTTTCAAAAGTGTTTCTGATCTTTTATTTTTATCCTCATGTCATCATTCCTGTAACACTGATGTATATGTTTATTTCTATTCTTTTGTAAAGCCCCTATTACTACAAATATTATCTGTATTGTTATGTTTTTAATGATGTATTTTGTACCTTTGTAATTGTATTCTCATGTTATAATATTGTAATTGACACCTGTTAATCAAATTAAGTAACTTGTAAGCATTCATTTCACTGCACACATTTCTGTTGGTCACAGTAATGCACAAAATGTGAGAAGTAGGGACTGTTAGTGTTTGCACGTGTGTTAATAATTCAGCAAGGGACTGGATAACAGCATTGCTGGTTCTAAGGACAATTCCACAAACTTTGTGAGTGCACAAGTGGGGGTATATGGACTTGCTATCTTCTCTGCAAGACTCTTCGATGGTGATTGTGCACCTGCACAGTCGCAACAGATGGCTGCTGGCCATCTCTACAAGGACTACTGTGGGTCTGCATCTTTGATGGCCCACCAATACCATACTCTCTACCAGGACTGCAGTGGGTCTGCTCAGTGATGACCTACCTACCAATATTCTTCGAAACGTCGACTGACTCTGCTGTGGGTTTGCTCTGTTGTGGCCCATTACCTGTCAGCATGTCACGAGTCAGCACTGTCTTTCCGTTGGAAGGACAACACTACTTCTTCAAGACTGCATGGAAATCCACTACTTCTGTGTGCAATTTCTTTTACTAATGAGACTTTGTGAAAAAAACTGTAATTACTATTATGATGAATGATCAGGACTGTCTTTATGGACTGTGAGAAAATTTTAGCTTTTGACCAACATTGTATCAATAAGTGTGTGCATTGGATATCTTTGTTAGTGTAATTATGAAAAATTTTATCAAATCTTTATTGGCCACTGCCCAAAAATGTTTTGTAAAATTTTTTGTGGGGAGCATGGGGGCTATGTAAGTAGGCTGTTTAGATTTTTATATGGGTAATGCCACGTAGCGCTCTCTGTATGAAAATCACTGGCTGTGCTGTGTGCAGTATGTGGCTAGTTTGCATTGTTGCCTGCCATTGTTGTCATGAACTGCTATAGCTGGATGCGAACAGCGCGTAGCGCTGGGCAGTTGGAGGTGAGCCGCCAGCAGTGGTGGACGTGGGGAGAGAGATGGCGGAGTTTTGATAATCTGTAAGACTGAATGTCAATTATGAATATTAAGGTAAATACATTGTTTGTTCTCTATTAATATCTTTCATTTGCTAACTATCCCTATCAGTAGTTAGTACCTTCAGTGGTTTGAATCTTTTATTTAGCTGGCAGTAGTGGCGCTCGCTGTTTTGCAGTAGCTTGAATAGCGAAGATTTTTGTGAGGTAAGTGATTTGTAAAAGGTATAGGTTAAAGTTAGTCAGGGCCATTGTTTTGTAGGGGTTATTGAAAGTCAGATTGCGTTGCGCTAAATAATATTGTGTGTCAGGTTAAGCACAGGCTTGTATAATTGTTCTAAGTGGACGTTTCACATGTAAAATTGTTCTAAGGGGACGTTTCACGTTGGGTGGCTTGCGGAGTATAAATGTAGATGTAGATAAGCTGCTTCTAGTCCAAGCGGCACATCGATGCAAGTGCTCAGTCGTGAGCTTGTGTCTCTTGTCACTGAAACGGAACCGAATAATATTGCGCAACGGTATGCCATTTCTTTTTGCGTTAAATTGGGTTTAACCGCGACGACAACTTACGGTAAGCTTCAGAAGGCTTTTGGAGAGGAGGTAATGTCAAGAGCTCAAGTTTTTCGTTGGCATAAAATGTAAAGGCAGAACGAATGTTGAAGATGAAGACCGCAGTGGACGACCATCAACCTCACGGACGGAAGTCAAGTTGGCCAGGGCACGCGAACTCGTACGATATGATTGAAGATTATCTGTGAAAATGATTGCAGAAGAACTGAACATCAATCGAGAAACGGTTCGTCCAAATGGCTCTGAGCACTATGGGACTTAACTTCTGAGGTCCTCAGTCCCCTAGAACTTAGAACTACTTAAAAACCTAACTATTCTAAGGACATCACACACATCCATGCCCGAGGCAGGATTCGAACCTGCGACCGTAGCGGTCACGCGGTTCGAAACTGAAGCGCTTACAACCGCACGTTCTTGGTATGAGAAAGTTTTTTTGCAAAAATGGTTCCCAAAAGTCTCACACCACAACAGCGAGATACACGTAAAAATGTGGCAGCCGATATATTAGAGCAAACGGAAATCAATCCAGAATTGTCGAGCCATGTTATCACTGGTGATGAAAGTTGGTTTTTTCAGTACGATCCACAGACAAAACGCCAAAGTTCGCAGTGGTGCTCAAAGGGATCACCCAAACCAAAAACAGCTCGCATGCAAAAGTAAGAAGTGAAATGCATGCTTATGTGCTTCTTTGATTTCAAGGGAATTGTTCAGAAAGAGTGGGTGCCTCCTGGACAGTCAGTTAACCAATATTACTACAAAGAAACTTTAGAAAGACATCGTGAAAGTGTTCTTTGTGTCCGTGCCAACATTGCTCATAATTGGATCCTGCACCACGATAATGCGCCTCTCTCAGTACAGCAATTTTTAACCTCAAAACACGTTTCAGTACTACCACAGCCACCTTATTCACCAGATATCGCTCTGTGCCACTTCTTTACTATTTCCAAGAGTCAAAACGGTGGTCAAGGGACACAATTTGCAAAAAAATGCAAGATGTCCAAAAGGCTGTGACGAGGGTCTTGGAGGATATTACAGAAGACGAGTACCAGAAATGATACCATTAGTGGCAGTGCAATCAGCAGGAAACTACTTTGAAGTCGACAACACTAGACTAAAACGGTAAACAACAATTTTTTTCACATATGTCTCATTAAATTATTGTCGTACCTCGTATATGTGTGTGTGTGTTCGTGTTTGTGTGTGTCTGTGCGTGTGTGTGTGTGTGTGTGTGAGAGAGAGAGAGAGAGAGAGAGAGAGACAGACAGACAGACAGTCAGAGGAGTGACCGGTGTGGTTGCAACTAGAGTGATGGCGTTAGATGGAATGCGAGAGCAGGTATAGCTAGAGGCGTACGCAAAGCAAGTCGCAGCGGCGCTGCGTTGCTGCGCGTGTTCCCCGGAGCTGCAGATTGCGCGCTTTGGGCGGGCGGGCGAGCGCCAGCCCAGAGGAGCAGCGATACAGGGTTGCCGGCGCCGGCTAATTACGCTGATAACATCTCCGGTCAGCAGGTGGTGTGCCGTGCCGTGCCTCGCCGTGCAGTGGCGCTGCGGCGCGATGCGGCGGTCTGTTTGTGCACACCTCGTCCCGCCGCCGCTCACACGCAGCCCATTACAACGGCCGCACTCTTGTGATTGCGCTCTGATTGAAACCGAAATTGGAAACAGCTACGCCACGTGCGGGCTCCCTCGCAGGGAGCCTACCTCGCCAGGGGGCGATTTCCATTTTCCACCTATGGTAGTACGGACAGTGTCGCACACTGACCCAGCATTCCAGGTTTCTGAGCAAACTACGCTACTGGCCATTAATATTGCTACACCAGGAAGAAATGCAGATGATAAACGGGCAAATATGTTATACTAGAACTGACATGTGATTACATTTTCACGCAATTTGGGTGCATAGATCCTGAGAAATCAGTACCCAGAACAACCAACTCTGGCCGCAATAACGGCCTTGACACGCCTGGGCATTGAGTCAAACAGAGCTGGGATGGCGTGTACAGGTACACCTGCCCAAGCAGCTCCAACACGATACCACAGTTCACAGTTCATCAAGAGTAGTGACTGGCGTATTGTGACGAGCCATTTGCTCTTTCACCATTGACCAGACGTTTTTCAGTTGGTGGGAGATCTGGAGAATGTGCTGGCCAGGGCAGCAGTCGAACTTTTTCTGTATCCAGAAACGCCCGTACAGGACCTGCAACATGCGGTCGTGCATTATCCTGCTGAAATGTAGGGTTTCACAAGGATCGAATGAAGGGTCGTAAGACATCTGAAATGTAATGCCCAAAGTGCCGTCAATGCGAACAAGAGGTGACCGAGACCTGTATCCAATGGCACCCCATACCATCACGCCGGGTGATATGCCAGTACGGCGATGACGAATACACGCTTCCAATGTGCGTTCACCGCGATGTCACCAAACACGGATTCGACCATCATGTTGCTGTAAACAGAACCTGGATTCATCCGAAAAAATGACGTTTTGCCATTCGTGCACCCAGGTTCGTCGTTGACTACACCATCGCAGGCGCTCCTGTCTGTGATGCAGCGTCAAGGGTAACCGCAGCCATGGTCTCCGAGCTGCTAGTCCATGCTGCTGCAAACGTCGTCAAACTGTTCGTGCAGATGGTTGTTGTCTTGCAAACGTCCCTATCTGTTGACTCAGGGATCAACACGTGGCTACACGATCCGTTACAGCCAAGCGGATAAGATGCATGTCATCTCGACTGCTAGTGCTACGAGGCCGTTGGGATCCAGTACGGAGTTCTGTATTACCCTCCTGAACTCACCGATTCCATATTCTGCTAACAATCATTGGATCTCGACCAAGGCGAACAGCAATGTCGCGATACGATAAACCGCATTCGCGAGAGGCTACAATCCGACCTTTATCAAAGTCGGAAACGTGATGGTACGGATTCCTCCTCCTTACACGAGGCATCACAAGAACGTTTCACCAGGCAACGCCGGTCGGCTGCTGTTTGTGTATGAGAAATCGGTTGGGAACTTCCTTCATGTCAGCACGTTGTAGGTGTCGCCACCGGCGCCAATCTTGTGTGAATGTTCTGAAAAGCTAATCATTTGCATATCATAGCACCATCTTCCTGTAGATTAAATTTCGTTTGTGTAGCATGTCATCTTCGTGGTGTAGCAATTTTAATGGCCAGTAGTGTATTTTCTTATTAGTAGTAGGTGAGCTACTGTCTAAATCCCTCTTCATACTTCGTGCTATTTTCATCCGATGTTTTTTTCGTAACCTATGGTTCCTGTTAGTTAGTGTTAGTGTTTTTTTTAACGTCCCGTCGACAACGAGGTCATTAGAGACGGAGCGCAAGCTCGGGTTAGGGAAGGATGGGGAAGGAAATCGACCGTGCCCTTTCAAAGGAACCATCCCGGCATTTGCCTGAAACGACTTAGGGAAATCACGGAAAACCTTAATCAGGATGGCTGGAGACGGGATTGAACCGTCGTCCTCCCGAATGCGAGTCCAGTGTGCTAACCACTGCGCCACCTCGCTCGGTATATGGTTCCTGAAGAGGGGCAGCAGTCTTTCGAGCAGATTTTTTTGTTCTTATTCAGTGGTTTAGTCGTTATTTCTCTTACGCACGTCCTTACAAATGTTTTCACAAAGTTTCATTGTCCAACGATAATTCATTTTCCAACGAGGCCCTCTCAAGTAGGAAAGTTTTAATTACAGCAATCCTGCAGATGTGCTTGTGCAGGATTGTTACTGATAGGTCGCCTGCCCACTAGTTTCACGTACTCCACATGCCGCAATACCGCCGAAGCGTCCCAGATTATTTTACCGGTCATCGATCGGACTGTCGTGTTGTGGCGCCTAGGCGGGCGATGTGGCGAAACGCTGCGTCGGGCAGGTTACTGCAGATGGTATGAATGTCGTATTGGGCACTTACCTTGGCTCTCGCCACCGATCTGTCGAGATCGATTAGAGAGCTGTGCATTATCGGAACAGGGTCATCCGACGTATTGTCCAGCCCAACAGCTAACGTTTCGCTTTGTCGATGACGATAACGCATTAGCACACCCCAGCTGCATCGGACACTCCACTCCAAGTGGCAAGAATCAAACAGATGTAATAGCGTGCACTGTATGCTGACAGGAACCTAACTGCTCGTGCTTGGAGTTAACTGAAACTTGCAGTATCATCGAACGAACCACGTTCGCTCAAAGCACGACCTTGTGAACGCCAGCAGAGTGGAACGTCTGGACCATCGTGCGGACACCAAGGAATGTCGAACAAATCTACAAAGCATAGTTGTGTAACACAGTATTGCATGTTACGCAGCAGCAGATTTTGACTTCATAGGCGTGCAAAGTTATGTAAAGTGATGCACTATTGTGTACAATACCATTATTTGTTATTTCATAGTAAAGCGTTTTGTTTTGGTTTTGTAAGAGTGAAACATCCCCTTCGAACAATTTATACAAGACTGTGCTTAAACTGACACACAATATTTTTTTTTTAGCGCAACGCAATCTGACTTTCAGAAATCCCTACAAAGGAATGGCCCTGACTAACATTAACCTGTACCTTTCACAAATCACTTACCTCACCAAAAATCTTCGTTACTCGAACTACTGCAATACAGCGAGCGCCACTACTGCCAGCTAAATAAAAGAATCAAACTACGGAAGTCACTAACTACTTTTAGGGATAGTTAGCAAATGAAAGATTTTAATAGAGAACAAACAATGTATTTACCTTAATAGTCATGATATATATAGCAGTTCATAATATCCATTATAACAAATTTCAAAACTCCGCCATCTCTCTCCCCACATCCACCACTGCTGGCGGCTCACCTCCAACTGCGCAACGCTACGCGCTGTTCACATCCAGCTGCCGGTGCCCAACACTACAATGGCAGACAACAATGCAAACTAGCCACAGACTGCACACAGCACAGCCAGTGATTTTCATATAGAGCGCTACGTAATGTTGCCAATAAGAAAACATAAACAGCCTACTTACATAAAGAAAACATAAACAGCCTACTTACAAGAGTTGTTTTTTTCATTCCTTATCACCCCCCCCCCCCTCCCTCATCTTCTGTCTAGGCTCACTCTCAAGTTCGCATATAAGTTGTTGATGGAAAACATCTTCCTTGAGTTACAAAATTGTTAAGGCTTTCGTGGCCACTTGTTGACAAACTGCCTATTGGCTTCTGTGTCAGGTTCTCCGGTCGACGTTCATCTAATGATTTTACTGACATTGCGCCAGCACGAGTGGCTGGCATTGTCAAAGCTTCACCCTCCATTGCCGGTGGTGAACTGGAGCCGAGCTCGCGGCCGCAGACTATATGTACCTGGCGCGCCAACGTCCGAGGGCTTCTCCACGGTCATTTCCGGTGCGGTTCTCCTCTTGCTACCTGCGACGGTCGTTCGCTGCAGTACGGGAAGCCACGATCCGTTTACCTTAAGGCTTTCCTCTTTCTTGCTGAAGCTGTTCGCGTGTTTTTGTATTTCTACAGCTTCTCTGAACAAGCAGAGCACGTACTGAGTGAGACCGACCACGTAATAAAATTCGCCGACACGGAAGTTCTGGCTGTAGAGAAGCACTGTCACACGCGCTTGTTTAGAGAAGCTGTAGAAATACAAAACCACGCGAAAAGTTTCAACAACAAAGAGCAAAGCCTTAAGGTAAACGGATCCTGGCTTCCCGTACTGCAGCGAACGACCGTCGCAGGTAGCAAGAGGAGAAACGCACCGGAAATTACCGTGGAGAAGCCCTCGGACGTTGGCGCGCCAGGTACATATAGTCTGCGGCCGCAAGCTCGGCTCCAGTTCACCACCGGCAATGGAGGGTGAAGCTTTTACAATGCCAGCCACTCGTGCTGGCGAAACGTCAGTAAAATCATTAGATGAACGTCGGCGAAAGAACCCGAGACAGAAGCCAATAGGCACTTCTTTGAGTTGTTTGTAAGAAGTAGCGACGTCCATCTCTAACGATGGCTGCAGTACTAGTGCAAATACAGTACTGACCTACGAAAGTTAAGCGTTAGAAGCGAACGTCTCTTGGTAGCATCCACAAAAAAACAGCTTACATCGCGAGCAACCGGCTACACCTCCATGGTTAGGGGTGCATCTCGGTTCGGAATTCCTGAAGCAGATGTATATCAGAATATTCAGGCAACCATCAACTTCAGTGATTAGGATTAAACAGAGAGAAATTGAATAAACGTACCCTCGAGAGAAGGCACGACCAGGGTGAGAGACCAGACGCTGTCGCAAGTAATTCTCCCGCCACGCCTTTTGGGCAAATCCTCTGGCAACGTATTTCGTCCAGCGATGTTCATACTTCATTATTCCCCTAGAGAATAAACTTCTTCCAACTCTGCATTTATTTATAATCTTTTACAGCCCACACATGTTTTGTTCGTTTTAGAGAAAAAGTAAACTAAAAGGTGCGTGTAAAAGTCTATCGGAGAGGTGAGTGTGATCAATTTCGCCAATTGATTGGCCTATCTATGAAAATACGCACATGTCTTGTCGGCAGAGCAAATTTCTTAACGTTTATCTTGGCCGCTTTCACTTCATCTCGCTATGCTAACTTTTCAATGGCGTTTTATTAATCTAAGTCATCACTAGCTACCATAGCAATTCGTCAGAATAAGTCGTCCATACTATCCTCAGAAGAAGGGTATTCCTTTTCTTTCGATGAACTTCCATCTTCTTGAAGCCATTGTTTTCCAGCAGTTTAAGTCTCTGGTGTCATGAATGTATATAATAACCAACTACAGAAATGCTTCAGATTACGTTAAACTTTTACAGTTACAATCGCACGTTTTCAGTCAGGAGACAACAGTCCCAGCGCCTGTCACACACTCAGGTTGATATGCAGAGCATCGTTCAGTCATACTAAATGTCCGTACAATGCTGCTACAAACTTAGTGCGACTGTCTTCTACGATGATATGATGCATTTTATCAACAGTTTTTCATGAGAAAACATACTAATTTTTTACATTCTTAGAACTAGGAAGTGGAAATAAAGTATTTATGCATTTTATGGTTCTGTATATCAGTCAATCGATAGGAACCCTAATAGGATTATTTTGTCTCTCTGTCTTTCTCTCTCTCTCTCTCTCTCTCCCCCTCTGTGTGTGTGTGTGTGTGTGTGTGTGTGTGTGTGTGTGCGCGCGCGCCTCTGTCTTGTTGTCACTCTCTCTCTCTCTCAGTGTATGTATATCTCACTCACTGTTTTTCACTCCTTGTGTATGTCTCTCTCTGTCTGTGTGTGTCTCTCTCTCTGTCTATCTCTGTCTCTCACTGTCTGTCCCTCTCTTTCGCTCGCTCTCTCTCTCTCTTTCTCTCTCTATCTATCTGTCTCTCTCTCTTTCTCTCTCTCTCTCTCTCTCTCTCTCTCTCTCTCTCTGTAGAGACCACTTTTTCTCGGGAACGGATAGAGATATCAAATTGAAATTTATGTCACTGAAGTCTACGGTCCCTTCGTGCCGTACGAAATTTAAGCTTGTAAGTCAATGCAATAAAAAGACGAAAGCCATGCAGACTCATGCATCAAAACCTAAAGGGCGCTTCCCGTTGGCCTAGGGTCATGAAGTCTGTCAAATAAGTGGTTCCACAGTACAAGTATAAGAAAAAATCCGAAGATCGCTGAATTGTAATTTTACCACATTTTTTTCCTATTGAAAAATCATATTGTACACTTTTCCGTCATAAATATCGTGATTTACGATGTACGTTTGTGCATACATTTTACAGTATTTTTTTGTACTAGTTTCCTTAGCTACGACGAAGTGAATTGATGCCTTTGCCATCTAGTCGTGACAGGCATTTGACTGCCCGACTACCACACCATGACGGTACAAGCATCACAGATCCATTACGAACTACCCGCTCTACATGCATTTACTGGCATTCTATGTCAACGAGATGTAAAGCATCTGTAATACTTCAGAGTAAAGTAATACAAGTAGGATTGCACTTCCATTGTTTGGGATGAAGTTCCTATATCACATAAAGTATCCATTGAATCAGTCCATTATGTGGGTGAATAATGAAACACGAATAAAATTAAATTGGGAATCTGCGTCTTCAGCCAAAACATTTTATATGCTCCACTTCAGATATCTAATACATTGACCAATAGGGCAGCTGAAACTGTTTGTTTACATGGGAGTGCCATTCTTCACAGAATCGGTCGAAAGAAGGAGGAGGGGAGGGGGAGGAGGGGGAGGGGGGAGTTACTGGTCTCTAATGACATGTGAACGCAGTTGTGAAATTGTAGAGTGCCTTTAAAGGAAGCTATGAATATCAGGGCGGCATATATACAGGAAACAGGTGTTGCTTAGGGTGCACTGCTCGTTTAACGTGCCGGATTATTGCAGGTGGGCGAAAATTTTGTATCAGTAGGGGTTGTGCCTCTTATTACTAATCAAAACGTCTTGGTCCCAGGTTAGAATCCCGCTACATCTACATCTACATCCATACTCCGCAAGCCACCTGACGGTGTGTGGCGGAGGGTACCTTGAGTACCTCTATCGGTTCTCCCTCTATTCCAGTCTCGGATTGTTCGCGAAAAGAAAGATTGTCGCTATGCCTCTGTGTGGGCTCTAATCTCTCTGACTTTATCCTCATGGTCTCTTCGCGACATATACGTAGGAGGGAACAATATACTGCTTGACTCCTCGGTGAAGGTATGTTCTCGAAACTTCAACAAAAGCCCGTACCGAGCTACTGAGCGTCTCCCTTGCTGGAGTTTATCTATCATCTCCGTAACGCCTTCGCGATTACTAAACGATCCTGTAACCAACCGCGCTGCTCTCCGTTGGATCTCCTCTATCTCTTCTACCAACCCTATCTGGTACGGATCCCACACTGCTGAGCAGTATTCAAGCAGTGGGCGAACAAGCGTACTGTAACCTACTTCCTTTTCTTTTCGGACTGAATTTCCTTAGGATTCTTCCAATGAATCTCAGTCTGGCATCTGCTTTACTGACGATCAACTTTATATGATCATTCCATTTTAAATCACTCCTAATGCCTACTCCCAGATAATTTATGGTATTAACTGCTTCCAGTTGCTGACCTGCTATATTGTAGCTAAATGATAAAGGATCTTTCTTTCTATTTATTCGCAGCACATTACACTTGTCTACATTGAGATTCAATTGGCATTCCCTGCACCATGTGTCAATTCGTTGCAGATCGTCCTGCATTTCAGTGCAATCTGCCATTGTTACAACCTCTCGATATACTACAGCATCATCCACAAAATGCCTCAGTGAACTTCCGATGTTATCCACAAGGTCATTTATGTATATTGTGAATAGCAACGGTCCTACGACAATCCCCCGCGGCACACCTGAAATCACTCTTACTTCGGAAGACTTCTCTCCATTGGGAATGACATGCTGCGTTCTGTTATCTAGGAACTCTTCAATCCAATCACACAATTGGTCTGGTAGTCCATATGCTCTTACTTTGTTCATTAAGCGACTATGGGGAACTGTATCAAACGCCTTGCGGAAGTCAAGAAACACTGCCTCTACCTGGGAACCCGTGTCTATGGCCTTCTGAGTCTCGTGGACGAATAGCGCGAGCTGTGTTTTACACGATCGTCGTTTTCGAAATCCATGCTGATTCCTACAGAGTAGATATCTAGTCTCCTGAAAAGTCATTATACTCGAACATAAAAAATGTTCCAAAATTCTACAACTGAATAAAAATCATCAATAGAGGCGGCCGAAGAATTCTGGCATAACAAATTACCCTTATTCTGCCAATGGCCTGATCAAAGAGGACGGAGGAGCGGATAGAGGATCGGGGCACTCTCTTGGGCTTGGGGTGTAAAACTGCTCCAAAAGGCGGAAGAATCAGCTGTTACAAACGCCATGGGGATGTGGAAGGTACTGGAAACCATAGCATTAAAGACACGTAACGTGTACCAAAGGACGTACGGCTTGTACCTGAAAAAGTTTCATGATAATCTCTAGATTGCTAAAAGATTCGGCCTGCAGAAGGTAACTGCCGAGATGGAAGTGACCATGAGAAAGAGACTGTATAGCCAACGGGAGGATAACGTTCTGCGAGTCGGCTCGTGGAATGTCAGAAGCTTGAACGTGATAAGGACGCTAGAAAATCTGAAAGGAGAAATTCAAAGGCTCAAGCTAGATATTGTAGGCGTTAGCGAGGTGCAATGGAAAGAAGACAAGGGTTTTTGGTCGTACCAACAGCAGCAAGAAATGGTATAACGGGTGAATAGGAAGGTAGGGTAGAGAGCGTGTTGCTGTGAACAGTTCAGTGAAAAGGTTGTTCTTATCAGAATTGACAGCAAACGAACACCGACAACTATAGATCAGGTATAAATGCCGACGTCGCAAGCAGAAGTTGAATAGATAGAAGACGTACATGAGCATATTGAACAGGTAATTCAGTACGTGAAGAGAGTTGAAAATTTAACTCATTCGGGATTGGAATGCAGTTGTAGAGGAAGGAGTAGAAGATAGAGTGGAGGGAGAATATGGGCTTGGTAGTAGGAATGAGAGAGGAGATAGACTAACATGCGGAGGTACGCACATAAAATATCAAACGTAAATGCTCTAAATACATTCTCTAAAAATTATATCGAGCAGTTAGTTCATGAGCCCATTCGAATAGAAAACGGTTGTGAAAATACACTTCAGTTCTTGGTAATAAATAATCCTGAGCTAATAATGTGTATCAAAACGGGTACAGGGATTAATGAGCACAGGGTAGTCGTAGAGATGCTGAATAGCATAACTCCCGAATCCTACAAAACCAAACGAAAAATATATCTGTTCAAAAAAGGAGACGAAAATTCGGTTGACGCCTTCCTGAGAAAAAATCTCCACTCCTTCCAATTGAACAGTGTAAGTGTAGATCAGATGTGGCTTGAATTCAAAGAAATAGTATCGACTACAATTGTGTCATTTATACCAAATCTCCCAAGGTACAAAAAACAAGTCAGAACACTGTTGCAGAAACAACGAAAAACGTATGCCTAATTTAAACGAACACAAAATTCCCAAGACTGGCGGTCTTTTACAGAAGTTCGAAATGTAGAGCTGACTTCAATACGAGATGCTTATAAGAATTTTCACAAAGAACCTTTGTCTCGAAATTTGGCAAAAAATCCAAAAAGATTCTGGTCGTATGTAAAGTACGCTAGCGGCAAGACACAACTAGAGCCTTCCTGCACGATAGCAGTGGAAATACCACTGAGACAGTGCTGCTGAATTAGAGTTACGGAACTCAGCTTTCCATAATTCCTTAACCAGAGAACACAAAGTAAATATTCCATAATTTGAATAAAAAACTACTATCAGCACGGGTAACTTGATGCCGATATCCTCGGTCTAGTAGAGCAACTTAAACCACATAATAAAAGCAAGTCTTTCGGTCCAGACGGTATACCAGTTAGGTTCCTTTCTGAGTATGCTGATGAAATAGCTCCACAATTAACAATCATATGCAACTGCTCGCTCTACGAAAGATCCGTACGCAAAGACTGGAAAGTCGCACACGTCACACCAATATTCGAGAAAGGCTGTAGGAGTGATCTACTAAATAACAGGTCCTTATCATTAAAGTCAATATGTAGAAGGATTCTGTAACACATATTGTGTTCAAACACTATAGGTTACCTCAAAGAAAACTGGATATTGACAAACAGTCAACACGGATTTAGAAAACATCGTCCTTGTGAAACACAATTAGATCTTTACTCAAACGAAGTATTGAGTGCTATTGACAAGGGATTTCAAATTGATTTCGTATTTCTAGATTTCTAGAAGGCTTTTGACACCATACCTCAAAAGCGGCTTATAATGATATTGCGTGCTTATGGAATATCGCCTCAGTTATGGGAATGGGTCCTTGCTTTCTTGTCAGAGAGGTCACAATTCGTAGTAGCATATGGAGAGCCGTCGAGTAAAACAGAAGTTGTTTCAGGCGTTCCTCAAGATAGTGTTATAGGACCTCTGCTGTTCCTTATCTGTAAAAACGATTTAGGAAAAAATCTGAGCAGTCGTCTTACGTTATTTGTAGATGTTGGTGTCATTTATTGTCTAGTAAAGTCATCGAAAGGTCAAAGAAACTGCAAAACGATTTAGAAAAGACATCTGTATGGTCCGAAAATGGACAATTGACACTAAATAATGGAAAATGTGAGATCATCCACATGAGTGCTAACAGGAATCCGTTAAACTTTGGTTACACGATAAAGTATTCTCCTCTCTTGGAGTAATACTGAACGGAGCGGCTTCCTGACTTGATGTGGTTAACGGAGTACATCGTGAAAGTTCAAAGAAGCGCAGCAGATTTTGTATTATCGAGAAATAGGGGGCACGTGATATAGGATTTGGGGTAGACATCACTAAGACACATTCGTTTCTCGTTGCACCGGAAACTGCTCAAACTTCGGTCACCGAATTTCTCCTCCGAATGCGGAAATATATTGTTGACACCGACTTACATAGAGAGAAACAATCATTGAAATAAAACAAGGCAATCAGAGCACACACGGAAAGCTAAGTGTGTTCGTTTTCTTCCGCGCGCTGTTTGAGAGTGGAATAATAGAGAATGTGAAGGCGGTTCGATGACTCTCTGCCAGGCATTTAAGTATGATTTGCAGAGTATCCATGTAGATGTAGATGTAGATGATTACGTAGAGGTTCCGATATCAGATATTGGATTGTAAGGCGCACCCAGGGGCAGATATACGGGGTGCATTCAAGTTATAAGGCCTCCGATTTTTTTTCTAATTAACTACTCACCCGAAAGCGATGAAACCTGAGTTACTTCTCGACGTAATCGCCCTGCAGACGTACACATTTTTCGCAACGCTGACGCCATGATTCCATGGCAGCGGCGAAGGCTTCTTTAGGAGTCTGTTTTGACCACTGGAAAATCGCTGAGCCAATAGCAGCACGGCTGGTGAATGTGCGGCCACGGGAGTGTCTTTCATTGTTGGAAAAAGCCAAAAGTCACTAGGAGCCAGGTCAGGTGAGTAGGGAGTAAGAGGAATCACTTCAAAGTTGTTATCACGAAGAAACTGTTGCGTAACGTTAGCTCGATGTGTGGGTGCGTTGTCTTGGTGAAACAGCACACGTGCAGCCCTTCCCGGATGTTTTTGTTGCAGTGCAGGAAGGAATTTGTTCTTCAAAACATTTTCGTAGGATGCACCTGTTACCGTAGTGCCGTTTGGAACGCAATGGGTAAGGATTACGCCCTCGCTGTCCCAGAACATGGACACCATCATTTTTTCAGCACTGGCGGTTACCCGAAATTTTTTTGGTGGCGGTGAATGTGTGTGCCTCCATTGAGCTGACTGGCGCTTTGTTTCTGGATTGAAAAATGGCATCCACGTCTCATCCATTGTCACAACCGACGAAAAGAAAGTCCCATTCATGCTGTCGTTGTGCGTCAACATTGCTTGGCAACATGCCACATGGGCAGTCATGTGGTCGTCCGTCAGCATTCGTGGCACCCACCTGGATGACACTTCTCGCATTTTCAGGTCGTCATTCAGGATTGTGTGTACAGAACCCACAGAAATGCCAACTCTGGAGGCGATCTGTTCAACAGTCATTCGGCGATCCCCCAAAACAATTCTCTCCACTTTCTCGATCATGACGTCAGACCGGCTTGTGCGAGCCCGAGGTTGTTTCGGTTTGTTGTCACACGATGTTCTGCCTTCATTAAACTGTCGCACCGACGAACGCACTTTCAACACATCCATAACTCCATCACCACATGTCTCCTTCAACTGTCGATGTATATGAATTGGTTTCACACCACACAAATTCAGAAAACGAATGATTGCACGCTGTTCAAGTAAGGAAAACGTCGCCATTTCAAGTATTTAAAACAGTTCTCATTCTCGCCGCTGGCGGTAAAATTCCATCTGCCATACGGTGCTGCCATCTCTGGGACGTATTGACAATGAACGCGGCCTCATTTTAAAACAATGCGCATGTTTCTATCTCTTTCCAGTCCGGAGAAAAAATATCGGAGGCCTTAGAACTTGAATGCACCTCGTAGATTCAGATCACAAGTTGGTAATGATGAAGATCTCGTGAAGTTTGAGACTCATTATCAGTGTGCTGCCTTAGGGCAGGTCTTCACACGTAGCTTTCCATGCAGTCCTGTCATCTGCTACGTTCTTTGGTTTCTCATAACTGTTTCCTATCCATGCACTATCCACCATCTGTATCTTCTGCGTCCTTCTTCTTCTTCTTCTTCCTCTTCGTCAATTCAGGGTTTCATAGCATCCGTCAGCAAACATTCATCCAGTGTCCAAGCCAATTGTGTTTCCTTTACCTGATTAAAATTTGTCGCTTCCCCCACTCTTCTCAACAACGCTCATTTCTCAATTTACACACCAATTTTATCCCTCCCATGCTCCTTCAAATCCACACCTCAAGTGCTTATGCTCTTCTTTCTTCCTCTTTCCTCAGTGTCCATGTCTCAGCTGCGTATGATGTTTCGCTCCTTATGAGCTACTCCTCCAGTCTCTTCCTTGGTCTCCGTCCATGCACACGCATACATGTCCGCTCTTCTTATTAAATATTTCCTTGGCAATTGCTATACGTGTTTTCACCTTCTCATTACATGTCATGTCATCTGTAATAATGCTTCCCAGATATTGTTCTATATCTTCATGTCCTAACTTTATAGTAGATTTTACTTTTCTTGCTTTTCTCACCATACATTTACTAATTAATTCTCATGCAGAATTCATTATTTAATTCTTCTAGCGTTCCATTCGCTCTCTGCCACTAAAATCATATAATCGCAAATTGAATACATTCTATCCTCCTACTACCAACCCACACTCATCTACTTCGTATCAAACATTTCTGAATAAAGGTCTCCAAATATATGTTAAACATTGTTGGGGAGAGACAGCAGCCTTGTTCACTCTTCTTCCAATTGTGCTTTCCTCTGTCGTCTCATTCCCAACATTATGTATTCGTATGTCCTTTTGTTGATATAGGTCTTTGATCAGTCTTCTATCCTTCCAGTCGACACCATTCTTCGTTTAAGCAGCTATCCAGGAAGAATCAATGGGCAAAGAAGTGCGACACGCGAGTACTACGGAATGAAGAGGTAAGATTGAAGTTCTCTAAGGTTGTAGATACTGCAATATCGAATAGCTCAATAGCGAGTTCAGTTGAAAACGAATGGAAATCTCTAAGAAGGGCAATCACAGAAGTTGGAGAGAAGAACGTAGGTGCAAGGAAGGTACCTGCTAAGTAATCATGTGTAACAGAAATAATGCTTCAGTTGATCGACGAAAGAAAGAAGTAGAAAAACGTTCAGGAAAATTCAAGAATAGAGAAATAAAAGTCACTTAGAAATGATATAAATAAGAACTGCAGAGAAGCTAAGATGAAACTGCTAAGTGAAAATTGTAAAGAAATCGAAAAAGAAATGATTATCGGAAGGAATGATTCCGAATATAGAAAAATCAAAACATCAGTCAGCTAAACGAAAAGCATGGGCGGTAACATTAATAAAGCAATAGGAAAGAGCCACAAGCGGAGAGAACGTACTGAGAGCATCTACGAGGGGTGAACTTGACGTGATACAAGAAGAAACAGGAATCGACTGGGAGAGATAGCGGATCTAGTATTTAAATCAGATTTTAGGAAAGTTTTGGAAGTCTTAGAATCGAATAAGGTAGAAGGAATGGATAACATTCCATCGGAATTTAAAAAATCCTTGGCGGAAGGGGTAAAATAAATAAATACAAACGATTATTCACTTTGGTGTGTAGAATGTATGAGACTGGCGATATACAATCAGACTTTCGGAAAAACATAATCCATAGAATTACGATGATAGCAAGAGCCGACGGACTGCCGGTGTGGCCGAGCGGTTCTAGGCGCTTCAGTCTGGAACCGCGCGACCGCTACGGTCGCAGATTCGAATCCTGCCTCGAGCATAAATGTGTCTGATATCCTTAGGTTAGTTAGGTTTAAGTAGTTCCAAGTTCTAGGGAACTGATGGCCTCAAATGTTGAGTCTCATAGTGCTCAGAGCCATTTGAACCAAGAACCGACATGGGAAAAATATCGCACAGTGAGCTTAACAGGTCGTGCATCCAAGATGCAGTCAAGAATAATATACACAAGATACGTTCACAGGGTTTGTCGACTTGGGAAAAGCATTCGACAACCTAAAATAGTGCAAGATGTTGGAACTCATGATAAAAGTTTGGGTAAGCTATAGGGAAAGTCGGGAAATACATAATGTGTACAAGGAACGATAAGAGCGGAAGACCAAGAAAAAAGTGCATGGGTAAAAAGGGTGTGAGACAGAGGTATTGTCTTCTACGTTCAAGTTACACGTCAAATAGGCAATGACGGAAATAAAGTTACAAGATTCGATTTAAAATTCGAGGTGAAAGGATATCAATGATAGAACTGGCTGTTGAAATTGCTATCATCAGTGAAAGTGAGGAAGAATTACATGATCTGTTAATTGGAATGGACGGTATAATGCGTATAGAATATGGACTGAGAGTAAATCAAGGAAAGACGAAAGTAATGAGAAATAGCAGAAGTCAGAAGAGCGAGAAACTTAACAGCAGGATTGGTGATCACGAAGTATACAGAGTTAAGGAATTCTGCTACCTAGGCAACAAAATAATCGACGACGGATGGAGCAAGGAGGACATAAAAAGCAGACTAGCACTGGCAAAAAGGCCATCTCTGGCCAAGAAAAGTCAAACATATGCCTCAATTTGAAGAAGTAATTTCTGAGGATGTACAGTAGGAGCACAGCATTGTATGGTAGTGAAACATGGACTGTGGGAAAACCGGAAAGCAAGAGGATCGAAGAATTTGAGATGTTATGACACCGAAGAACGTGGAAAATTAGGTGGACTGAAAAGGTAAGGAATTGAAACGTCCCCTTAGAAAAACTTAATCAATTACTGTGCTGATAAACCTCTTACATTATTTGATTTTCAAACAGCTGAGCACAACTGAACGTACTCAGACATTTCGCTCTTTACCTATTCTGATCAACACTAAACTGACACACAATATTTTTAGTGTTGTGAATTGGCAGGAGCCAATTCACGGAGTTTGGAGGAAGCCGAAAGGCACACGTTTAAGCTCACGCAGGCTGGCGTGAGGTCTGGAAAATGACAAGGAATTATAGTAGCCAAAAATAGTACATAGCTTCTGGAATACTTAACTTTAATCTATAATTGGTGTACATCGGTCTGATGGTACAGGCATCACAATATACATAGCAAAGGATAAATGGCGCCTTGCTAGGTCGTAGCAAATGACGTAGCTGAAGGCTATGCTAACTATCGCCTCGGAAAATGAGAGCGTATTTGTCAGTGTAGCTTCGGTAGCAAAGTCGGCTGTACAACTGGGGCGAGTGCTAGGACGTCTCTCTAGACCTGCCGTGTGGCGGCGCTCGGTCTGCAATCGCTGACAGTGGCGACACGCGGGTCCGACGTATACTACCGGACCGCGGCCGATTTAAAGGCTACCACCTAGCAAGTGTGGTGTCTGGCGGTGACACCACAATTAGCGCAACGCAATCTGACTTTCAATAATCCCTACAAAAGAATGGCCCTGACTAACATTAACCTATACCTTTCATGAAACACTTAACTCACAAAAATCTTCGTTACTCAAACTAAAGCAGTACAGCGTGCGCCAATACTGCCAGCTGAATAAAAGATTCTAACTACCGAAGGCACTAACTACTGATAGGCATAGTTAACAAATGAAAGATTTTGAAAGAGAACAAACAATGTATTTACCTTAATAGTGTTCAAAAGATATAAAATATATATATATATATATCAGTTCATGGCATCCAGTGTTACAGATTTACTGTCTCTGATGGACACACGTCCAGATCATCCGCTCTCAAAACTCCGCCATCTCTCTCCCCACATCCACCATTGCTGGCGACTCACCTCCAACTGCGCAACGCTACGCGCTATTCACATCTAACTGCCCAACACCACAACAGCAATATTGCAACAATGCAGACCAGTTACAGACTTCACACAGCACAGTCAGTGATTTTGATATAGAGCGCTACGTGGCGTTACCAACATAAAAATCTAAACATCCTACTTACAGAATGAGGAGGTTCTCCGCGGAATCGACGAGGAAAAGAATTTATAGTAAACACTGACAAGAAGGAGGGACAGGATGACAGGACATACACTCCTGGAAATTGAAATAAGAACACCGTGAATTCATTGTCCCAGGAAGGGGAAACTTTATTGACACATTCCTGGGGTCAGATACATCACATAATCACATTGACAGAACCACAGGCACATAGACACAGGCAACAGAGCGTGCACAATGTCGGCACTAGTACAGTGTATTTCCACCTTTCGCAGCAGTGCAGGCTGCTATTCTCCCATGGAGACGATCGTAGAGATGCTGGATGTAGTCCTGTGGAACGGCTTGCCATGCCATTTCCACCTGGCGCCTCAGTTGGACCAGCGTTCGTGCTGGACGTGCAGACCGCGTGAGACGACGCTTCATCCAGTCCCAAACATGCTCAATGGGGGACAGATCCGGAGATCTTGCTGGCCAGGGTAGTTGACTTACACCTTCTAGAGCACGTTGGGTGGCACGGGATACATGCGGACGTGCATTGTCCTGTTGGAACAGCAAGTTCCCTTGCCGGTCTAGGAATGGTAGATCGATGGGTTCGATGACGGTTTGGATGTACCGTGCACTATTCAGTGTCCCCTCGACGATCACCAGTGGTGTACGGCCAGTGTAGGAGATCGCTCCCCACACCATGATGCCGGGTGTTGGCCCTGTGTGCCTCGGTCGTATGCAGTCCTGATTGTGGCGCTCACCTGCACGGCGCCAAACACGCATACGACCATCATTGGCACCAAGGCATAAGCGGCTCTCATCGCTGAAGACGACACGTCTCCATTCGTCCCTCCATTCACGCCTGTCGCGACACCACTGGAGGCGGGCTGCACGATGTTGGGGCGTGAGCGGAAGACGGCCTAACGGTGTGCGGGACCGTAGCCCAGCTTCATGGAGACGGTTGCGAATGGTCCTCGCCGATACCCCAGGAGCAACAGTGTCCCTAATTTGCTGGGAAGTGGCGGTGCGGTCCCCTACGGCACTGCGTAGGATCCTACGGTCTTGGCGTGCATCCGTGCGTCGCTGCGGTCCGGTCCCAGGTCGACGGGCACGTGCACCTTCCGCCGACCACTGGCGACAACATCGATGTTCTGTGGAGACCTCACGCCCCACGTGTTGAGCAATTCGGCGGTACGTCCACCCGGCCTCCCGCATGCCCACTATACGCCCTCGCTCAAAGTCCGTCAACTGCACGTACGGTTCACGTCCACGCTGTCGCGGCATGCTACCAGTGTTAAAGACTGCGATGGAGCTCTGTATGCCACGGCAAACTGGCTGACACTGACGGCGGCGGTGCACAAATGCTGCGCAGCTAGCGCCATTCGACGGCCAACACCGCGGTTCCTGGTGTGTCCGCTGTGCCGTGCGTGTGATCATTGCTTGTACAGCCCTCTCACAGTGTCCGGAGCAAGTATGGTGGGTCTGACACACCGGTGTCAATGTGTTCTTTTTTCCATTTCCAGGAGTGTATATTAAGAGTTCAAAGAATAACTTTCGTGGAACTAGAGAAAACTGCAGAGGATATAAACTGTAGAGGATGAGAGAGATATGGATACATCCAGTAATTAAGGGGCTCCGGAAAGGCTCAAAATCATGAAAAGTTCAATTTTTACTGTTTTGCGTTTTCTGAATCTGCAGACTATTACCTTTTAATAGATATATAATTTATTCAATTCCGAAGACTACAACTATTTTTAAATTATTTTTGAAATGTGTTCTACATGGGCGTGACCCACTGTGGCGCTGTTAAACTGCTGTCAAATGATGTTATTATTAACGTCGGTGTTCATCAGGTACATTTTAGTGATGTAAGATAAAGTATGTGTTGTGGCTAACCTGTGATGGCTCAATATATATCGCTGGTGTGATTGTCGATTGTTTCATGTTTATTTACTCTGTCGTTATCTCGAAAATATTCGTAATTAATTCTGTTTCTTGAGTCTCTGTTTTGTTGAAGTATAATAATGAGTAAAAGTAAAGTTGCTGTTGCGACTTTCAATGATGGCAACATTGTAAGGTGCAAGGTATTTAGAAATATGGGAATGAAGATAGGTTCTAACATGGTACGAGCGATGCTTGCTTTAGACAAGGAACGCCTTCGGACTGCAGACAGGGCTGTAAAGAGTCTAGAAATACAAGCAAGAGTAAACAGGAGGAGGAACAAGAGGAAGCTGGAGGACGAGTTTGCAGAGGATGAAGATAATCCATCCTATGGACCTGGAATGCACTAAAAAGTTAATCCAATCTTTGTCGTTCGATTCCCAAAACTTTTATTTTCTCATACTAATTACATGTTTTCTAAGGATTTTCCAAACATATTTGTTTCAAACTTTCAGTAACTGTTACACAGTACCTTCTGCATAATTTAACACAGCCTTTTTCCAAAAAAAAACTGTATATTTTTGAATATATAAATTAAAAATTGCAAAAAAATGTTGTGAATTTTCATTACAATTGAAAAAAAATCATCTTTAATAACTGAACTAAAATTTTGTAAAATCCCCGTGTTAAGTTGTAGCCCATATTCCAATAAATAATCTGTAAAAAGTTCAACTTCCTACCTCAAATACTTTGTGAGGAAAGGTGTAATTTATAAGCGTTATTTTAACATTGCAAGTATAGGGCGTTCCGGAGCCCCTTAAGTGAGTACGTAGGATGCTAGTGCTACTCTGAGATGAAGAGGTTGTCACCGGAGAGGAATTTCTGGCGGACGGCATCAAACCTGTCAGAAGACTGGTAAAAAAAAGTGTGTACAGTGGATTCGTTAAAAGATGAAATGGCTCCTCAATTGATGAACAATGCAGAGCTGCGTCGTGGCCTCAGACGGTTTCAGCGAAGCGAGCATCGGTGGCGGCCTGATTGGAAACAGGAGCGATTAGCGCGCAGAACGACGCGGGAGGTCGGGAGCAGCTTCCAGACCCAGTAGCAGAGCAGGGCGGGACAGCAGAGGCAGGACAGGTGTCCCCCTGGGCCCTGGGCTCGGTAATTGCGGCGTGCCGGGCAACTGCGCCCCACTCATTAGTCGCAGCGCCTATCAGCATGCGGGTCTCGCGCACTTAATGACTCCTGCCGCCGGAACGCCCATTACGCCCAACTTGCGGGAGCGGATTTTATTTCTGTTTTGTCAAAACTGACCCTCGCTTCGCCATATGCGTCACCAGGCTATGCCTAAATGTCCGGACCCTTATGTAACTTGACGGTACGTCGCGTTTCATGGTATGCATTTTATGTTCCGTAGAACAGTCTCAGTACTACAGTTCAATTCTTTTCTCTTGGCGGCTCGCGCCATGTCCGCCCAGACGCGTGAGATTGCTGCGTTGCCAGTTGCACGCGCCAAGAGAAGCAGCGCCATAGTATAGTATAGTTCGCAAACTTACGTTTAGGGGGGAGTGCGCAGTTCATGAAGTAAAGCCACCACGGCCGCATTAACACTTTCGCTGCTACAGAGACGTGCTCCCCGCATTTTGTCATCACTCCACTGCTCGCCTGTGCAGACACATAGTGTTCCGACTGTTTTGACACACTTATCATTCGATTTCACAAAAACTATTTGGCCCAAAAATTCGATTTTTACACATCTTCTTGACTGATACCTTCCCCTCATAAATGACTTAATTTTGTTTCGATGTTCAACGTAGTTATTGTGCAGCATTAAATGTAGTAAACCATTGCACGAAATTTTGAAGAGGTAAAAATCCACAGCGTATACTTTCTATTTGGTCGATTTTAGTTGCCTCTAGAAATTTCAGAAAATTACATGCAAACGAATAAAATGCATGAAGTAAGACACTTCAATATTGTTTTTAAATAAAGAAAATGTTAAGCACCGAACAAGATTTAAACTCGAGCAGCAAACACTTTAGCCGTTACGCTAACGCAGGTTATCGATCAACAGAGTTTCTTGGACCACTTTAGAAACTCACGCAGAGTACCGACAAACACTGTTGGTATGACTATGAATTACTCACGTTTCGTGCAAGTACAACAGGAAATAAACAACCGCTGTTCTTTATTGCGAAAAAGCGGTTGGTGAGAATGAATTTCCATGCTATCACCTGAATTAGGAGGCTTATTGCTTGTTTGGTTTAATTAATTAATATCGTAGAATATTAAGCAGTTGGTATAAAGAATACTTTTTCCATACTTTCTTTTATAGAAAGTCTGCTATCAAGACATTGCTTTTTGTTCAATTACTTTAATTATGACTGAACGTTTCTAAAACTGAAGACACTCGTCCGTGCTCTGCACTGCAGTTGAGCTCTGGCAACGTCGTTCTCTGTTCATTGGCTGACAGTGTTTTGTGACGTCAGATGCGCAGAACGAACCTAAACTCGGCCGCCGTCGTAAATGACGCACACTTTAGTTTTATATAATCTAGTTTAAACATGGCAGTGTCTCAGCAACCAGATATAAGTTTTAGCATAGGAAGCACACAGCAACAGGTTGGTACGAGGGGTGTTTGAAAAGTCCATGCAAAAATAAAAACTACTTATGTGTTTGGGGTAAACTTTTTTATTTTTCGGCATAGTCTCCTTTTAGACTTATACACTTCGTCCAACGCTGTTCTAATTTGTTGATCTCTTCCGAATAATAGGAATTGTCCAAATCTGCAAAATACCTATTAGTTGCTGCAATCACCTCCTCGTTTGAATAAAATCTTTGTCCCGCCAGCCATTTCTTCAAATTGGGGAAAAAATATATTCTGAGGGAGACAAGTCTGGAGAATAGGCGGGATGTGAAACGAGTTAGAATCCTATTTCCATTAATTTTGCGACCACAACTGCTGAGGTGTGCGCTGGTGCATTGTCGTGATGGAAAAGTACTTTTTTGCGGTCCAATCGCCGGCGTTTTTCTTGCAGTTCGTCTTTCAAGCGGTCCAATAACGGTGAATAATATGCACCTGTAATAGTTTTACCCTTTTCCAGATAGTCGATGAGGATTATCCCTTGCATTTAAATTGTTCTTTGTTCTCAGGACAGCTTTGTCATATCCAAATGTTTATGCGAAATATTGTGTACCCGTTCTTTCGAGATACCCACAGCACTAGCAATCCCACCCACCTTAACTCTTCTGACATCCATCATCATATCATGAATCTTATCAATCATTTCTGGAGTCGTAACCTCCACAGGGCGTCCAAAACGTTCAGCATCACTTGTGCCCATATGGCCTCTCCGAAAATTCTGAAACATTAACTGTTCTAATCGAAGATGGAGTCATCGTGTTGTTTATCGAACTTCTCTTTAGTCTCCTGAGGCGTTTTGCCTTCCGTAAAGTAATGTTTAATCACCACACGAAATTCTTTTTCGTCCATTTTTTGACAATCACTCGACTTCATTGATTCACACGAATGCCAAACACAAAGAAGTAGACCAATATGGCTGAAACTTGGTGTGCGTTCTTTCCAAGTAACTAAACATGACCTCGATACGCGCTGGTGGTGCCATCTCTCGGACTTCGAATGGACTATTCAAACGCCCCTAGTACATTGACCTAGAGTTCGACATTTCTAACGATGTCTTCATAAAAATGAAATTTTAAGCAACCCTATAATAGTAATATAATAGAATATAATAGAATGTAGTAGAAAAATAATAGTACATAGAAAATTAAGTTGAAGAAAATTATTAACCAAGATTAGTTACGTAAAATAACGTTGCGAGAAAGCAATGGTCAAAGTTTCGAGCAGATATGCTCAACTCAAAAATTAAAATTAGACACGTTCAAACCTTTGGCACGTATACGTTGCTGGCAACAACATCAGACCGATCGTCCCAGTGTCTAACATTGCTGCCACGAAAATAATAGAAGTTACGCCGCCTATCGGGCGCGGACAATAACATGTGCCTATTTGAGACATTATAACAGACATAATGGAATTAAACCACAGTTAATTATAAAAACAAACACAAGGTAAGAGAGCTTAATCTATTTTTGTGTTTTTCAACGTACTCTCCCACTACAAAAATATGAATTGTGACTGAGCTGCCGCTATCGATGTGTTTTGCGCAACCTGCAACACCTTCAAACAGAAAGCGCGAAATTTTCTTATTCCCTCGCCCGCTACGCCCAAACTATTAGGTCTAAAGAAAAAATGAACAGGACCGTTTTGCAGGAAATTCGATGTAGTCAAATTCTGTACTGGGGCACGTTTTCGCTAGAGGCCGTAGTTTTCGAGTTATTCAACAAAAACGAACAAAAGTGACCTTCAAATACACCCTCACTCCCACACTCAGCGCCCACCTGTCAGGATTTCTCGTATACTTGGCACTTTCTCCTACCACTGTAAGAAAATTTCATACTGCACGAAATATTTCTCACATTGTAACTATTTTTGTCTTCATTACATGTAAATAGGAGGTGGAGGGAGGAAGAAAGGAAATGAAAAGTGTAGGGATTACTGCTGTCAGCTGCATGGCGACTTTATGCAATATCGGTGGCGACGAGTGAAAATTCGAAGCTGGGACATCCTGCTTACTCAGCAGGTACGGTAACCACTGTGCCATCCAGGGCATAGCGTCAACGCAACTGCACGGACTATCACGGCACGCCTCATATTCCCATCGAGAGCCACCGATCTGCAGCTCCTGTCCATTGCCTCAATGTTCGCTCTTCCGAGATTCCCACAGGAGGTCGGAGGCATTTGTCCACCCGCACTGAAGAAGATGGATTCATTTCCCAGCCAGGCCTATTGAGTTATATGAATGTGTGGTGTCTATTCTTCTGGACATTACCGAAAGAACAGACACCACAAATTCATATAATTTTTGGTCTTCATTGCCTGGACTTATTACGCCACCAGCTTGGTCGAGCATTTAAAAATTGGAAAGCTGACGTCTGTATAAATTTTGCCTAACTGTTTTGTGAATTTTAACAGCACAATATCAGCAATTATATCGGCGGGGTAGCTGAATCATCTGTATAAGGAGCAGTCTAATGAAAACAAGACAGATAAAAAAGTAGGTAAACATTTTATTCGTTACAGAAATAATCGCCATAGCTTTGAATGCATTTATCCTACTGTGAGAGACGGCCGCGGTGGCCGAGCGGTTCTAGGCGCTTCAGTCCGGAACCGCGCGACTGCTGCTGTCGATGGATGTGTGTGCTGTCCTTAGGTTAGTTACGTTTAAGTAGTTCTAAGTTCTAAGGGACTGATGATGTCAGATGTTAAGTCCCATAGTACTTAGAACCATTTTTGAACCACTGTGAGCCAAGACTTTCGGTACCTTCATGGAAAACTGTCTCCAGTTGCCTACAAAACCATGATTGTCTAAAGGATATCGACGATCACGAATGTCTTTTTATAGGTCTTCAAAAATGTGGAAATTGCATGGTGGGAGGCCGGGGCTGTGTGGAGTGTGTGTAAGGGCTTCCCAGAGAAACTTCTGCAGCGTAGACGGAACAACAGGCACACCAGTTCCGGGGAAGTCATGATGAAATTTTTCTTTTACTGCAAAGGACACGCTACTCATTGACTATTCAGAACACCGGAGCCACAATTAACTGATAGTGGTACGGGAACATTTTGCAAAAACTGATGTCTTTGAAAGTTGCTTTCCGTTAGAACGTTCAAAACAGGATACTAGCACAAACAGGCAGCCTGGGTGGCTGACTAGAGGGATAAGAATATCTTGTAGAACAAAGTGGCAATTATATCAAAACCTTAGAAACAGTCAAACAGTATTGTAAGGTGCTTAAAAATGTTATTAGGAAGGCACAAAGTATGTGGTATGCAGATAGAATAGCTAAGTCTCAGGATAAAATTAAAACCATATGGTCAGTCGTAAAGAAAGTGGCTGGTTTGCAGAGACAGGTCGAGGATGTAGAATCAGTGCGTAGTGGGAATGTCCGTGTTACTGATAAGTCCCAAATATGTACAATATTTAATAATCACTTTCTGAATATAGCAGGTGAACTAAATAGAAACCTAGTCCCAACAGGGAATCATATAGCGCTCTTAGAAAAAAGTGTTCCGAGACTGTTACCTGAATTTCTCCTCCATGATACTGACAAGAGGGAGATTGAGTTAGTAATTAAATCACTAAAGACCAAGAACTCTCATGGATATGACGGGGTATCTAGCAGAATACTGAAGTATTGTTCTATGTATGTTAGCCCAGTACTTAGCCATAGCCCGCATCTCGTGGTCGTGCGGTAGCGTTCTCGCTTCCCATGCCCGGGTTCCCGGGTTTGATTCCCGGCGGGGTCAGGGATTTTCTCTGCCTCGTGATGGCTGGGTGTTGTGTGCTGTCCTTAGGTTAGTTAGGTTTAAGTAGTTCTAAGTTCTAGGGGACTGATGACCATAGATGTTAAGTCTCATAGTGCTCAGAGCCATTTGAACCATTTTGAACTTAGCCATATCTGTAACTTTCCCTTTAGGAGTGGTCGGTTTCCTGACCGATTAAAGTACTCGGTAGTGAAGTCACTTTATAAAAAGGGAGACGGGGATAGTGTTGACAATTATAGACCTTGAAAGGTGGCTACACTGAGCCACAGCGCCAGAAATCGCGCCAGAGAGTATTGTTCCGCCGCCTCCACTGGCAGTGATTATTGAGACGCAGCGACAGGCAGTTCTTGCCGAGAAGTTGTGGTGGTCACTGCATGTCGTGAAGTCAGAGTGAGATGCGGTAGTGGAGAGTGTTGTTCCATGTTTATGCAGTTATTTGATGGGAGAGATAGCAGATGTTGTTCCAATGGAGATATTGTAATGATCTGAGTGCTTTTCGTCAATATAAATTAAGGTAACTAACTACTGTTCTTTATTTTCTTATTATTTGTGTGTCCTGAATAATGCTTCAATACAGGTTCAGTCAACAAGCATCTGGCGTGTGTTCTTGTATTAGAGTGTAATTTTGGTTTTCTTGCACAATTATAGTATTTGTAATTTTCTTTTATCACGTCAGTATAATTGGTATTTAAAATTCTTGTCTTGTTGAAGAAGAACCGTGCCAGATGTGCGTTGAGTCATACTTCCACATACAGAACAGTTACACTTGTGCTTGTTGGCTTCGTAGATTTTATAGTTGCTGGGGGCTTAATTAGTTAATTGTGTTAACAGAAATTTTCTTACATTCTTTGTTGTCATTCTATGCAGTCAGATAGCGTAACAATTAGTTGTCAGGGCCAGCCGTTTACGAGACTTGCGTAATCGGACTTACAGCTACCAAAAATATTTGCATTCATATTATATATATAAAAAATAAAGCCCCCATGCACGTGGCGACCGCTGCTTCGGATCGTCCCTTGGAATCTTCTGATTGTAAAAATAGTAGACAGTAGTATTGTTGCAGTAATTTGTAGAGTAGTAATTGTAGTCTAGATTGCATGTGTAGATTTGGTAATTGTCAGTCTTCTAATGGTATTTCATAATTTAATTTTGTTGTCTTGTATACGCGTTTGACGATTTAGTGCAATTATTTCAATTGTTTGTCAATCGTGTTTGAAGGAAACATTTCGTGTGAATGGTATTGTTGGAGATAAAGTGTCATTGTGTGCAATTATCATATAGTGACGAGTTTTGTATATTTTGTAAATGATTACGCGATCAATGAAAAGGCAAAAATGATGAATAGTGAGAATGACGAAATTGTTGACATGGCGAACTCGCCAACACAGGGCAACAGTATGATGAATAATGAAGTGGAAAACAATGTAATAAGTCGGGAAAATAGTCCGGAACCATTTCAAAATTTTTCTCAATCAGAAAATTCACAGAGTACGAGATCAACGATAGAAGATTCTGAAATAGTATCGAACACAGATAGCTTTATGGCTATGCGGAAGGAAGTTAGTTTTGCGGGAAATGTTAGGGGCGAAAAGAATTTCGAACCGGCTAATATGGAGCAGTTGATGGGTGCAATATTAAATCTGGGATCACAGTTGGAATCTAAGTTTAAAACAGAGATGGGAACTTTGCGATCTGAAATTAAAACTGATATGGGAACAATGGGATCACAGTTACGATCTGAATTAAAAACAGAAATGGGAACAATGGAAACACGGTTAGACTCATTGGGATCACAGTTAGGATCTGAATTTAAAACAGAGATTGAAACTTTGGAAACACGGTTAGACTCACGAATAGGGACATGTTTCAAAAACATGAAAGATGAATTAAAGAAAGAAATTAGAGAAGAAATACAACCGATTTTGAATGCTCACAATAATAGATTAGTTGCAGTAGAGAATAGACAAAGGGAACAGGATAGAGAACAGGAAGAAAGAGATCGCGTGATAGTACAGAAATTTTCAGAGTTAAATGTACAACGTGCAAAAGATAAGGAAGAAATATTTGAGAGAATCGAGGAATCCGTACCAAATGACAGATTAAATAACCTAACACAACAGTATGAACAGTTAACTACTAAATGCGTTAATACTGAAACGCGAGTCGCGACACTTACGGAAGACGTAAATAAACAGAAAGAACAAATTGGTAACTTATCGGAAAGAGTGGAGGAGATTTCAGATAAATTGACAAATCTTAGTTTAAATGGGGACAGAGATTCAGATGACACAGCTCCATTGCCATTTTCAGAAACCGAAGAGTACCAGAGCATAAATAAACATGTTGAAAATCAGGGAAAATTTAATGAACGCGTGAAAAGGGAATTTGAGGCATTAAAAAAGCAAGTCAAACAAATTGAAGGCGAAATCGTAGGAAAAGACGGCAAAAGAAATTTAGAATCACAGATACCAGAGGGGTTTGAAGAAAATAATTTGTTTCATTTACGGGATGCAACAAGAGATCGCCAGGCGCGCGAACTTGACAATAATCGACATTGGGACTGGGACAGACGCGGTAGGTCTTTGTCGCCACGAGGCGAAAACTTTGACTATAAACACTTTTTGACTGTTCGGAAATTTAAGATCTTCCGCAATTCTAAGAATGACATACATCCATGTGCATGGTTAGATCAATTTATGTACGCACTTCCACCAAACTGGCCACTAAGTCACAAACTGGAATTTATGTGTGGATATTTAGAAAACGAACCGGCGACGCGGATGCGCGCACTCATTAGAGATTGTAATAATCTGAATGATTTTTATCATGCATTTTTATCGGCATATTGGTCCGAAAACACACAAGACAGAGTCAAACATAGTCTGATTATGCAGCGAAATTTTAAACAGTCTGAGTTCCGCACGCCGGCAGAATACTTTGAAGACATGATTCGAAAGAATCAGTTCCTTTCCAACCCTTACAGCCCGACTGAATTAATTCGCATTTGTTTAACTAAGCTGCCACAATCCATAAGACAAATTGCTTTAGCCGGAAGATGTAAAGACGACATTGAGACTTTTAAGACTTTGTTGCAAGAACTTGAGTATGACAACGACGATGGGACTTCCTGTAATTTTTTCAGTAACAGTAATTGCAGTAGATTTTCAGAGAAAAGGGATAGTGATCGGAACGGGCGTTATATGGGTAATGTTGAGAATGACAGACGTAACAAACAGGACAATAGATACCAGCCGTATGACAATAACAGACGTTCTAACAGAAATTACACAGACAATTATAATAACGGTAATTCGTACCGGAATGATCAATCATACGGAAACAGTAATCGGTATTATCAAGACAGAAATTATTCAAACAGTAATAGAAATTCTTACTACAGAAATAATCAGGGTAGTAGATACAACAATAATTTCAGAAGTGACAGTCGAAATTACACAAGAAGTAGCTATGCAGACAGACAGGAAAACAGAAATTTTAATAACAACACAACCAAGAATTTGTATCTAACAGACAGGAGGGACCTAATTGGCATCCTCCACGTGACAGAACTTCAGAGAGACAAGTGCAAATCGTAGAAATGGATCCGCGAAATGACGCGAATAATCAAAGACGTGACGCAAACAATCGACAATGACTAGCAGCTTCGGCTTCTGGCAGCAATATAGACGGTTCAGAAAGTAATGACACTACGGCTTTACACTACGTACGCCTGGAAGACATGAGAGACATTTTGTTAGACGAAAAGGAAAATAATGTAGACGCATTTTTACATCCTGTTATTGAAGTATGTGTGGGTAAGAAAAAGTTCACTGCAGTTTTAGATTCTGGGAGCCCATTGAATGTCATTAGTGAATCAGTTTTTCGTATATGTGAAAGAACTATTGCCTGTCCTGTGTTACCTATTTCTAAAACTACAATTCGAGGAGCGATTTCTGGAAAAGGTGTAGAAGTTAAACAACAGACCAATCTAAATTTCAATTGTCAAGGATACGAATTTTCTGCTAATTTTATTATTGTTCCATCACTCAGTACACAAATTATATTAGGTATGGAATTTCTTAACGCACATAAGGCAATTTTGAACTTTAAAGAAGGAAGTGCGAATTTGACTGTTGCCGGAATGCCGAAATGTTTGAAATTTTTCGAGTGTTTAACAAGATCTGAGTCAGATACAAAATGTTTAAGGTTTCTTACTTCTGATGTTTTCGTTGAGCATTATGACGACAATGTGTTTATTCATGACAATGACAATAGATACAGAGACGCGATGGATGATATAATTAATAGCGAAGAACTAATTAATGAAAAGGTTAAGAAAGCTGAAGTGCCAGATGAGGTTGCAAGAGAAGAGCTGCACCACATTTTGACTTCACATGCTACAGTATTTAGTCATCACACAGGAACTATACAAGGCTTACAATATTTATTGAAAGTAAAAGAACACACACCATTTCGCGGGAAAACGTACGCTATTCCTTTGGCTTACAGAGATAAGGTTAAGAATGAACTTCAGTACATGTTAGATCAGGGCATTATTGAGCCTGCAGTCAGTCCTTATACCAGCCCATTACACGTTGTTCTTAAAAAAGATGGGTCGATTCGTTTGGTTCTGGATTCCAGACAGATAAATAATATCATCATTCCTGAAACTGACCGTCCACAAAATTTAGATGAACTTCTTCAACATTTTCATGGAATTAAAGTTTTATCCACGATTGATATGCGCGCAAGTTTTTGGCAAATAGAACTCCACCCTGATTGTAGAAAATATACTGCCTTTTTAGCCTTTGGTAACTGTTACCAGTTTCGGAAATTACCGTTTGGACTTACTGTATCTTCGGCAGCATTCATTCGTAGCTTAAATGAAATTTTACCTGTTTATCTTCGTGACAATATTACTTCATATGTTGACGATATTCTTATTGCTAAACGTTCTTGGAGTGAGCACAACAAAATTTTGGATTCATTATTACGTATCTTTGCAAGAGTTGGCATTACTGTGAACTTAGAGAAATCTGAATTTGGTCGTTCACAGGTGAAATTTCTCGGTCACATTATTTCTACAGAAGGTATTCTTCCTGATCCAGAGAAACTTGACGCTATTCGTAATTATGCTGTTCCTACCACAAAACGTGATGTTCGTAGTTTCCTTGGTGTCTGTAATTTTCTTAGACGCTTTGTTAAAATGGACGATTTGGCCACACCTCGTTTTTGCGATCTATCTGGAAAGTTCTTTTTAAACGAAAATCGGTCGACAACTATGTTTGGTTAGTTTGTATTCCTGATGAGTGGGTTAATAAGCTGATTTGGTATACGCATTTCAGTTATGCACACTTTGGTCCCAGAAAATGCTTTCATAAATTACGAGAAAATTGCTACTTCAATAATATGGAAAAACGTATTCGATTTGTTCTTGCCAAATGCAAATTATGTCAAAAGGCTAAGCCGCCGACAGTTTCTCACAGAGCACCGTTGTTTCCTATCATTCCAGCAAAATTAAAGGACATGGCTGCAGTTGATTTGTTCGGTCCAGTGGGTCGATCTACTAATGGTTTTGCGTACATTTTCGTAGCAGTGGAGTTGACATCAAAATATGTGTGCTTTACACCGTTACGCAAAGCAACAGCTCGTTCAGTATCTAATGCTTTCATCAAACGTTTTCTTAAAGAAGTGGGTCATGTTGATAAGGTTATATCAGATAATGGATCACAGTTTCGTTCTAAAATTTGGCTTCGTACTCTACGGCGTCGTAAAATTAAACCAATTTTCATTTCACTTTTTCACCCTCAATCTAACGCTTCAGAGAGATGGATGAAGGAAATCAATAAATTGTGTCGTCTTTATTGTCATCTGAATCACAGAACTTGGGATCAGTATCTTCATATTTTTCAAAACATTCTGAATGAACTTCCTAACGACTCAACTTCTTTACCACCTATACTGATATTAAAAAACAAAGCACCGACAAATCGCATTTCTGAAATCGTTCCTTTTCCGCCTTCACGGAAACTGCGGCATTCTGAAGTTGTCAACCTGGCTCTACAAAATATTGCATCTGCGGCTGCTAGAAGAGAGAAATCAGCTAAGCGTCCTGGTCGTTTAAAAATCTTGTCAGTTGGTCAGAAGGTGTTAATTAAGGCTCATCGTTTGTCTCACAAAGGAAAAGGCTTGTGTCGCAAATTTTTTCTGCTTTATAACGGCCCATATAGAATTCGCAAAATTATTCATGATAACACTGTTGAAGTAGAAACTCTTAAATCACGACGCTCTAAGGGAATACATCATATATCTAACGTTAAAATTTTTGTGGAATGATATACTTTTGAAAAATTTTTGTAGAATGACATACTGGTGAGAAACTAACAGCTACATGTAAACATGCGGAGTGAGAAACTAACAGCTACATGTAAACATGCGGAGAGTACAAGGACACCGCGCTGTGTTTTGGCGGCGGCACATACTCAAAGCAACAGTCAAGTCTGCGCGCCGCACAAGGCAGTCGTTGACCGCAAACAATCACTTCCTACGTCTCGCGCCTACAGCTGATCGAGCGCTCAGTGCGAATGCACTGACAGCCGTAAACAAATACAGTCTTACTCCGAATAAAATCAGTATAAAGCTATAATGACTTGATAAATTATGTTACTAACGTTCAGTATTTTTCAGGATACGGTTCTATAAGATATTTAAGAACTTCAGGTAAATTCTGTGTGTCTCCGACGTTAAGACGACTTGCTATCGAGAAATTTTCAGGAAGAATGTAATTTCCAAGAAGAAACTAATAAACTAATAGAAGGTAACTATTAATTGAGTTTATTTTTCAGGTAACATATTTCCACTTAGGTACATACTTTAGACGTAATTTGCTGCTCGCGATTACGTGATTCATACTTTGTGCTAATTACATGTTCAATGAAATTACTTGTGAAGTGACGTGCTTGCGTACGTTAATCGATTTTGACAATCATTATTAATGAACTGGATTGTTACTTGTGTATATTATGCATCGCTTGACTGCACTGCTTTTTCACTGATGTTATATATTTTTTATTATGTGCCTGCTGTGCTTATTTATTTAAATTATAATTGTCACCTGATTAATTGTCCTGATGTGGTTAGGTATGTAAGTTATACTTTGTGATTTATCTGCTTGCGCCTTCATGTTTTCTTATTAAGATACAATGCTAATGACCTGTTTAGTACGTAAGATATATGTTTACTGCTATGCGTATGGATGGCACATTTACACATTTCTGCTTGTTGTCATACCTATACTTTAATTTGGTATATAGCAATGATGATGTACAGTGTACGGACATGGAGTGTGGGTTACGATGTGGTATGGGTTACGGATTGTTCACTTGGCAAAGCCTCGTTATAGAAATTGTGCTGCATCCACTTGTTGACATTCTGTTCACTACTGGTATATTTACTCGATGTTGCTTGTTTTGCTTACGCTCAGTGCTTTATATTTTAACATAAGAAAATGAACTGCAGTAATTCGACGAGCGACTTTAGTACAAGAAACATCATAGAAGTCACATGAGCTGGAGGTTTTATGAAAGCTGTATAAATGTATGCCAATAGGAAGGAAGCTAACGACATGACATACCAACACAGTTATTACACTGCATTTTTCGTGAGCAATTGAAATAGGAAGTGACACTTGACACAAGAAATACTCCACATGTTTGCTTCTGTTTGCCATAATTCTTGAAGTGGTGTACACATTGTGAAATATTAGAATAATTCACACTCCGTAATCGTACTTAATTACTGAGAGTTATTCGAACTAAGTCTGTTAGAGGTCATGTATGCATTCTTTGTTTATAATTCACAATGAGTAGAAGATTTTGGTCAGATGGATTACACAGAGGTTGTGTGTTGACAGTGTGTCTTCGGATTGTATGGGATGAGGAGGTTTGCATTAGGATTTTATCTGTACTCGATCGAGGAGACTGACTAGAGGAAAGAGTTGTTATGAAAGTGAAATGATACTGGCAATAAGGTTTATATGTATCGACGTATTGAAGAGGTATTATTGAGGTATTGAGATTATATGAAGTTGATTGGAGTTTTGGTGTATAAGAGGTAAAATAAGTGAGGTGCATATTTTTTTTTTTTTTTTTTTTTTTGTTGGTCTATATGGAACAAGGAGGATGAAGATAGCAGACTAGAACACTAAAATGGAAGGAAGATTGTCTACACACATTTTGTTAAATCACTAAGCAGTATGTACTTTTTTTTTGGAGAGAGGAAGTTGCATATCTTGGCACACTGACAGTTGTTCAGCAACCGTACATTTTGATCTGGCTCGGCAAACATTGGTCTTGACATGATGACTATGACGTTGACTTAACTATTATTGACTGTTATACATTGCTGCCACTATTACTTGATACACATGATGAACATGAAATTTTGACAGAAGTGCATGTACACAGTTAACACTATACAATTACACAGTAGTACTTAATGTGGATGAAAGATGAGTGAGTGTGTTTTGTGTGTTTTCCTTTCCTAATCCTACCCACCTATCTCCTAAATATTATTTTATTTGTTTGTAGTGGCTTGCACTGACACCCATAAATATTATAGGTTTACTGATGTTTGTGTACTTGTAATAGTTAATATGACAATTATCTGACATCATTTGTGTGTTTGTTATGATTTGTATGTTTAGTGTAAGAGCATTGTAAAAGCATTTGTATGTGCATTCAAACTATTGTTCATGCTTGAACTGTCTGATTAGTGATGGTGATATTATGGACTGTTACTTGTACTTTTTCTACATGATTGGTGCCACTAGGACATGTTTAATTTCTGCTAATGAACTGTGTGATCAGTGATAGTGAATATTATGGACTGCTGTCTGCACCTACTCAACATTGCTGGGTGCCACTGATGAACTGCTTCTACTGAAATGATGTGACCTGTTGGAGTCTGCACCTACTCAACATTGCTGGGTGCCACTGATGGACTGCTTCTACTGAAATGATGTCACCTGATGCTGTCTGCACCTACTCCACATTGCTGGGTGCCACTGATGAACTGCTTCTACTGAAATGATGTGACCTGTTGGAGTCTGAACCTACTCCACATTGCTGGGTGTCACTGATGGACTGCTTCTACTGAAATGATGTCACCTGTTGGTGTCTGCACCTACTCAACATTGCTGGGTGCCACTGATGGACTGATTCTACTGAGATGATGTCACCTGTTGCTGTTTGCACCTACTCCACATTGCTGGGTGCCATTGATGAACTGCTTCTACTGAGAAATGTGACTTGTTGCTGTGTGTACCTCTTCAACATTGCTGGGTACCACAAATGGAACTGCTTCTACTGAAATGATGTTACTTCTTGCTGTCTGTACCTCTTCAACATTGCTGGGTACCACAGATGGAACTGCTTCTACTGAAATGATGTTACTTCTTGCTGTCTGCACCTACTCAACATTGCTGGTTGCCACTGATGAACTGCTTCTACTGAAATGATGTCACCTGATGGTGTCTGCACCTACTCAACATTGCTGGGTGCCATTGATGGACTGCTTCTACTGAAATGATGTCACCTGTTGGAGTCTGCACCTACTCAACATTGCTGGGTGCCACTGATGGACTGCTTCTACTGAGATGATGTCACTTGTTGCTGTCAGCACCTATTCAACAGTGCTGGGTGCTACGGCTGGAACTGTCAACTACTTGTTGTGAAAATTTGTATAAACTGATTTTTTGTGTATTATTGTTTGTGAAAAGTTATAAGACTCTTACCTGCTCATATTCGTCATTGCTGACGCTATCGATTGAATTGTTTAACCACATGATATTTGTGTAAACTATTATGTAAAGTCATATGTATGAAAGAATTTGTATTCCTTACTGTATTTTATATATTAGGCTATTGTAAGGTCAGTGCAAAGCCAAAATTTTATCTAGTTATATGATACTTACGTATTAATATTATCTTTTATTTTTGTCTGTATTTTTTTTTGACGAATTTGGTGGTATTTTCACCACCAATGCTGGCAAAAATACCATCAAATTCTAGCCCGTGGAGGAAGGGCATATGAAAGGTGGCTACACTGAGCCACAGCGCCAGAAATCGCGCCAGAGAGTATTGTTCCGCCGCCTCCACTGGCAGTGATTATTGAGACGCAGCGACAGGCAGTTCTTGCCGAGAAGTTGTGGTGGTCACTGCATGTCGTGAAGTCAGAGTGAGATGCGGTAGTGGAGAGTGTTGTTCCATGTTTATGCAGTTATTTGATGGGAGAGATAGCAGATGTTGTTCCAATGGAGATATTGTAATGATCTGAGTGCTTTTCGTCAATATAAATTAAGGTAACTAACTACTGTTCTTTATTTTCTTATTATTTGTGTGTCCTGAATAATGCTTCAATACAGGTTCAGTCAACAAGCATCTGGCGTGTGTTCTTGTATTAGAGTGTAATTTTGGTTTTCTTGCACAATTATAGTATTTGTAATTTTCTTTTATCACGTCAGTATAATTGGTATTTAAAATTCTTGTCTTGTTGAAGAAGAACCGTGCCAGATGTGCGTTGAGTCATACTTCCACATACAGAACAGTTACACTTGTGCTTGTTGGCTTCGTAGATTTTATAGTTGCTGGGGGCTTAATTAGTTAATTGTGTTAACAGAAATTTTCTTACATTCTTTGTTGTCATTCTATGCAGTCAGATAGCGTAACAATTAGTTGTCAGGGCCAGCCGTTTACGAGACTTGCGTAATCGGACTTACAGCTACCAAAAATATTTGCATTCATATTATATATATAAAAAATAAAGCCCCCATGCAACCTATTTCTATGCCATCGGTGTTTGCTAAAGTTATCGAGAAGGTTGTATATACAAGGTTACTGGAGCATTTAAATTCACATAATTTGCTGTCAAATGTTCACTTTGGTTTTATAAATGGTTTGACAACTGAAAATGCTATGTTCTCTTTTCTCTGAGAGGTTTTGGACGGATTAAATAAAAGGTTGCGAACGCTAGGTGTTTTCTTTGATTTAACGAAGGCTTTTGACTGTGTTGACCACAAAGTATTACTGCAGAAGTTGGACCATTATGGAGTAAGGGGAGTAGCTTACAATTGGTTCGCCTCTTACTTTAAGAACAGAAAGCAGAATGTAATTCTCCGCAATATTGACGGTGGTAGTGATGTTCAGTCCCAATGGGGCACTGTTAAGTGGGGCGTTCCCCAAGGGTCGGTGCTGGGGCCACTGCTGTTTCTTATTTATATAAATGATATGCCTTCTAGTATTACAGGTGATTCAAAAATATTTCTGTTTGCTGATGACACCAGCTTGATAGTGAAGGATCTTGTGTGTAATATTGAAACAGTATCAAATAACGTAGTTCATGAAATAAGTTCGTGGCTTGTGGAAAATAATTTGATGCTAAATCACAGTAAGACTCAGTTTTTACAGTTTCTAACTCACAATTCAACAAGAACCGATATTTTGATCAGACAGAATGGGCATATTATAAGCGAGACGGAACAGTTCAAGTTCCTAGGCGTTCGGATAGATAGTAAGCTGTTGTGGAAAGCCCATGTTCAGGATCTTGTTCAGAAACTAAATACCTCTTTATTTACCATTAGAACAGTATCTGAAATAAGTGACAGTTCAACACGAAAAGTAGTCTGCTTCGCATATTTTCATACGCTTATGTCGTATGGTATTATTTTTTGGGGTAATTCTTCTGATTCAAAAAGGGTATTTTTGGCTCAAAAACGGGCTGTTCGAGCTATATGTGGTGTAAGTTCGAGAACCTCTTGTCGACCCCTATTCAGTAGTCTGGGAATTATGACATTGCCCTCACAGTATATATTTTCTTTAATGTCGTTTGTTTAGCAATATTAGCCTATTCCCAAGAGTTAGCAGCTTTCACTCAGTTAATGCTAGGCAGAAATCCAATCTGCATGTGGAATGCACTTCCTTGACTCTTGTGCAGAAAGGAGTGCAGTATTCTGCTGCATCAATTTTCAATAAGCTACCACAAGAACTCAAAAATCTTAGCAGTAGCCCAAACTCTTTTAAGTCTAAACTGAAGAGTTTCCTCGTGGCTCACTCCTTCTATTCTGTCGAGGCGCTCCTGGAAGCAACAGTGTCCCTAATTTGCTGGGAAGTGGCGGTGCGGTCCCCTACGGCACTGCGTAGGATCCTACGGTCTTGGCGTGCATCCGTGCGTCGCTGCGGTCCGGTCCCAGGTCGACGGGCACGTGCACCTTCCGCCGACCACTGGCGACAACATCGATGTACTGTGGAGACCTCACGCCCCACGTGTTGAGCAATTCGGCGGTACGTCCACCCGGCCACCCGCATGCCCACTATACGCCCTCGCTCAAAGTCCGTCAACTGCACATACGGTTCACGTCCACGCTGTCGCGGCATGCTACCAGTGTTAAAGACTGCGATGGAGCTCCGTATGCCACGGCAAACTGGCTGACACTGACGGCGGCGGTGCACAAATGCTGCGCAGCTAGCGCCATTCGACGGCCAACACCGCGGTTCCTGGTGTGTCCGCTGTGCCGTGCGTGTGATCATTGCTTGTACAGCCCTCTCGCAGTGTCCGGAGCAAGTATGGTGGGTCTGACACACCGGTGTCAATGTGTTCTTTTTTCCATTTCCAGGAGTGTATATATATCAGTTCATGATATCCATTCTTACAAGTTTACTGTCTCTGATGGACACACGTCCAGATCATCCCCTCTCAAAACTTCGCCATCTCTCTCCCCACAGCCACCGCTGCTGGCGGCTCACCTCCAACTGCGCAACGCTACGCGCTGTTAACAGCCAACTGCCCAACACTACAATAGCAAATTCCAACAATGCAAACCAGCCACAGACTGCAGACAGCACAGTCAGTGATTTTCTTACAGAGCGCTACGTGGCGTTACCAACATTAAAACCAAAACAGCCTACTTACAGTAGGAAAGGAAATACTATATCGCAGGACTAACCTGGTATGAGAAAACTGGAAGTTGTGTTTGCCTGAACATACCATAAATGAATTTCTCTGGTATATTCACATGAGCTATGGACATTTCGGACTTAAAAAGTGTTCTGAAAATTTGGCAGAAACATATATCTTCAGTAATATGGTGAAGAGGGCTAGAAAGGTACTGGAAAGCTGCGAGAAGTGTCAGAAAACGAAGACACCTACAATTAGTAGCAAGGGTCAGATGTATTGTATTATGCCGGAAGAAATAGGAGAGATGGCATCGGCCACTACCAACCTCAAGAGGGGGGTTCAAATACGTTTTGGCGATAATGGATGTATTTTCGACATTTTTGAGGCTGCATCCCTTAAGGAGATGTACAGGGATAGTAATGGAAAATACGTTAGAGAAGGATTACGTTCGCACTGTGGGTAAACAAAAAAAAATGCTCAGTGATAATGGGTCGCAATTCGTATCCTGAGTATGGAAGAAGGTGTTGGAGAAGCTAGACATCAAAGCCATAATATAACAAGGTTTTACCCAGCATCGAACCCGGTAGCGAGGGTGATGATAGAGCTGGGACAGCTTTGTAGGGCTTACTGCCACAACCATCACACTGTTTGAGGAGATCCTGAACGAACTGCCACATTCGACAACTGAGGTATCTCAATATGAGTTGCTAACGGGCCAAAAGCCTAGAAATATGATTGAGAATGTAGTGAAATTCCCGAAGAGATCAGACATGACTGTAGAACAAAAATGGGAATTTGTGTTAAGCAGGATGAAAGCAAAAGGGGCTTATCGGAAGGCAAGGCATGATAGAAATATTATACCCAAGGAATATGTAGTGGGTGTCGTAGTACTGATTAGAGCTCACAGGAAATCGTCCAAAATTGACGCTGAAATAAAGAAATTTTATGAGATTTTTGAAGGTCCTTATGTGCTAAGTAGGGTACCACACCCTAATGTCGTGGAAGTGGCTCACACTGAGTTGAAAGTAGTCAGAGGAATTTACAATGTAGCGGATGTAAAACGATATCTTGGTAGTTACGGGGAAGCCTCTTAAGGTGACGAGCATGAATAGAAGCTGCCAGGCAGATATCTCTTTAGCGTAAACAAAAGTAATGAAAAACACTCTAATCCGACGTAGCAACTAACTTATTTGTGTATTAAATATAGAAGGACATGATAATATGGAAAGAATCAGTAATAAACATGAGGGGAATGGGGAAATCGTAATATTTACGGTAAGAGTCGGTCAGTAGGTGAATGACCCAGTGTCGATTAATGAGAGGCAGGGGTGTTACGTCACGCGAGGCACCGGTTGGTCTTAATGAGCTTTTCTCTGACCGGCCCAGCTGACGGGTCGGTGCCCTAGAAGCTGAGAGTGACGTCATGAGGGTGTGTCTACAACTTTGTTTACAAACGAAGGCTTACATCAGGGGCGGGCAGGAATCCTGCACATGTGCGGTGCACTTGCACGCGTGCAGTTAACAGGTGTTCCGCGTGCACACAGGGGCAAGCTGGCCACCCGCTTATCTCCCATCCCCACCATACCTTCTGTCCGCTCCTTCCTCTGTAATGCGTTTTGTTTCCTAGCTTGCTTTATTGAGTGAATGAATAAGGTTAGTAGGAGTGCTTGAAAGAAATCATGGTTTGAAAGAGTACCTATTACCTACGATACGTTTCATTTAATTATCACAGGTGGAGTTTACAATACGTTAATATCTGGAACAAAATTTCTACATACAGACAAACACAAACAGTTACGCAAATTTTCATCACTGATGTTTGCTCTTAACCGAGACTTATTAATTCAGCAAATGGTTTTCCAGCTCTCGCTATATTAGGCGCAGTCTTATAACTTGCACATACCGCTGGGCTATTATTGTTGTCGTCCTGAAAACTTGAAAACGAGTGCTCCATAAAATGTTAAATATGTTACATGAGAGACATGACGAGAGAAAGTCGCAGATCTCCTGTGACAACAGCAACTATGACAGATTCAAATGGCTCTGAGCACTATAGGACTTAACATCTGTGGTCATCAGTCCCCTAGAACTTAGAACTACTTAAACCTAACTAACCTAAGGACATCACACACATCCTTGCCCGAGGCAGGATTCGAACCTGCGACCATAGCGGTCCCGCGGTTCCAGACTGTAGTGCCTAGAACCGCTCGGCCACTCCGGCCGGCCAACTACGACAGATTCATCTGGTATGGTCAGATCGCTCTTCTTAAGCTCAGTCAATTCCCCATCCGCTCAGAATCCGACTCGTCCTTGTGAAATTTATTATAATGACCTTCAATACCAAACTTCCGTTGAGCCGGCCGCGGTGGTCTAGCGGTTCTGGCGCTGCAGTCCAGAACCGCGGGACTGCTACGGTCGCAGGTTCGAATCCTGCCTCGGGCATGGGTGTGTGTGCTGTCCTTAGGTTAGTTAGGTTTAAGTAGTTCTAAGTTCTAGGGCACTTATGACCTAAGATGTTGAGTCCCATAGTGCTCAGAGCCATTTGAACTTCCGTTGACTAGCGAGAATACTGCCACATATTAAACATTTCGAATTTTCACGTTTTTGCACAAAGAAAAAATGATTCTCCCATTACTTTTTAAAAGATAGCAAATCTCCACTTCTCCGTTTCTTGAAATACATCGTTCACTACATAGTGCTCGCTTCGCATCAACGTCCGCAGCTTAGCCTGGCACTACACTGCCGCAACCTGCCGGCTGTCGGCACAGCCCCGGTCGACGCCTGCACGCGAGCAGCACACGTGCAGCGCTGTGCGCTCATGAGCCGCGTGCACCGTTTGCCCGCCCCTGGCTTACATACTGACACAGAGGTGTTTAGCGGGATGAACTGTAATCAAATGTGGTACATAAATCTCAGTATTATTATGGCCTTGTAGCTTTGTTATTTGATTCCCCAGCAGCTGTTGTAAAATATTATTGTGTTCTTCTGTCTAAAGTAGTCTTTTTCTGTTTCACGTACCATTGTAATGTAACTGATGAATGACGAGACGTAATGTGGACGCCCTTATGAGACGTAATGTGGACGCCCTTGAGAGCTGACCAAGGAATCTGGGAAACCTATCCAAAGAAGTATCAATTAAAAGGGAAGAACTAATAATGGCTGTTGCTTCCGAATCGCAGCGGAACCAGTGAACCTAAGAACCCTAACTTCGGGGTTACAGTGAATACTGGTTCGAAAAAAAGAGTTGTCAGTGGCGAGGGAAAATAGAAATAAATAAAATTGGCTTGAACCATCAGTGTTCAGCGATGTAGTGGACGGCCTAGTGCTGTAAAATAGCGCATATAAATTTGCTGTGTCTCTAAGTGTGCTGAATATATAGTTTATCATCAATGTATATAGCGGTCTGTTTGAATGAAAGAAAGAACGCTCTTGGTAACTTTTTGAAAAACGGCGACAGAGCCGATACGATAGTCGAGCGTCTTGTTTAGTGTTGAGGTGACGTATTCTTCGACAGGCATCACGAATTATTGAAAAAGTCTCTACATAAAATGTATATGTAATGTTTTGTAAACTGAATTGTGTAACAAATTGTCTTGTATCTTTCATTTTGTATTGGTGTTATTTAGGAAATGTTTATTTGAATTATTCATTTATATATTGTGCTTTATCCGAAAGTATAGGTGTTCATAATGAGAGCATGGGAATTAATATTCTAATAATATGATGACATAGAAGAGTAATGATACAGAACGATTAGTAATTTTGTAATGAAAATTTTAAAAAAAGATTTTGTTTACGTCCAATTAAAAGAAAAAGGAAATACCGAGTTAAAGGAAAGGTTAAAGATCTCAATAGAAAGCAGATGGCCAAAATGCAAAGGCTACTACTAGAATTTTGCAATACCGCGGTTTTGTTATTTCCAAAATTGCGATTTTGTCTCACGGAAAAGGTACAATTTTGGAAAGAAACAATGGGAGGAATATGTAAGGTGCCTCTTACGTGAGGAACACATTTTTACCAGTTTTAATAAATTACTGTCTCCTATTGATGTATTCACGATAGTTAGGAAGTGCTGTAGTTCGTAGCCGGCCATGAGTCAGAGAGCATTTCCCACGCTGGCTGGCTAGGTGACGAAGCGACCAAATGTCGTGCGTGGTGGGGTGGGGCTCGGCCTCGGCGGTGGACCGTAGCAATAAGCGTCAGCCTGGGAAATATACATAACGGGAAGTACCGCCATCTTGGCGCCAAAGTCACCGATTTTGTTTATTTATATTTAACAATTAAAGTCACTTATAACACCATGAATACTAGGAGGAGCCTCTGGATGTTTAAAACTATTTATCTTAATTTTGCCTCGTTAAAATTCACACCTGTTCATTAACAAATGCATATCTTAGTAACTACGAACTTGATCGGAAATACACGAACTATGACGAAACTAGTAAGAGATACGGACTGCGCGCCAAAGTCGGCAGTCGGCGTTAAGAGCTGTCCCTGTCTTGTTCGATGGTAGCCATGCTCTCGGTTACGAGTAGTTTGTGACATGAGTGTTTCATTATTGATCTAATAGGAATAAAAGTGATATTACGGCATTCTGAATATTAATTTCGAGTAAATAGATACCCCAAAGTTGATCGACAGGAATTTCAGATAATTAGCTTCCACCGACAGAGACATCCAATGCGCCAATGAAGAATCTGCACGGGACGACATTTACAAGAGCTGCACCGCGCACAGGTAGGAGGAAATCCGACCGCACGACCCACCAAGGCGGATGAAGGAAGGTCCGACTTACACTCGCAAATTCCGGGTGGAAATGTTGACCAGTCATACTGTACGTCACAGCACCCTCTACAGACTCGCGGCTAAGCTGAGTAATAACAGTATCAGTTTGGAAGCGAGGGGATCTTGCAAGCATCTACAGACCTGACACCCCAATCTTTACAGTAGCAGTTATAAAATGTTTGTTAAAAAGTTCTGCAACGCTAAACACATCTGTCACCAATGTATCATTTACTCTTAATGCTATTTATCCCTCTTCATGTCTGGTTCTACCAGTCTCCTTCACTGTATCCCATATTGTCTTTATTTTGTTATCTGATATGACTATCTTTTCCTTGTAATATATGTGCTTTGATGTCCGTATTACAGTCTTTAATATTTTGCAGTATTTCTTGTAATGTGCTATAGCATCAACATCAGAACTGTTACGGATTGACACATACAGTTTTTTTGTTTTGTTTTACAAGATACCCCTATTCCTTGAGTAATCCATGGCTTCTTTGTAGACGTTGCTCTAACCTTGGTTAGGTTTGGGAGAAAACAGTGTTCAAATAAGGTAAGCACTTTATTAGCAAAAGTGTTATATTTTTCATTCATAAACTGATGAAAAATATTTATAAGATAACAAAAATGTAAATAACAATTATAGTGTGTAAGAAAAATGTTTTGTAAAATTTAAGTTCTTTGCATATCGATGGTGACAGTGAAGTACCTACACCAAACTCTTTGTTGGCGGGAGAACCCGCGCATTGATACATAGGGAGTGCGGCGAGAAGCGTGCTGCATTGTCGATAGGACAATGAATGTGTGTAGAGACAGAGCGGTGTGCCTGTTCGTCACCAGCTGTATAGTACTTGAAGAATAGTATAATTATATAATTGGTAATTATTTAGCAATTGTTAAAAATCGATTTCATGAAGACATGAAAGGTATTTAAGCCCTAACTGCATATTGTAAGTTCGCTGTTACATTTTTAATTTGTTTTATGTAAACGGTCCCCACACTAAAGTTTTATAAATAGAATCCTTATAAAGAGTTAAAAATTTATATTCAATAATTTTCGGAATTGATTAGTTTATCTCAGTCAGTACCATGTTATTAATCATTGAACACAGTAACCACAAGATTTAACTTTTGTTGAGTTTTCTCTGTTTTTTTTTTAAATTTTAATAATGACATTAAATTTTGCACCAGTAACTTCTATCATGAAAGCAAATGAATAATTACAATTTTAGCTCACATATTTGCAATCCTAGTAAATGAATGCCAACCCAAGTAATTATCAACAATAGATCACAGTGAGTATATTTAGACATGCAGTCAGATGACGTTATCCAGAAGCGACCCAGTAAAATAAAATGTAAGGAAAATATATCTATATGTTTTCAGCTTCACTGCATAGACAACCGGTACTATGGGCTACAGCGTACGTGTTCACATCGAAATAATCTTCCTTTGATCAGTCACATTAATATTGTTACCAATAAGGCACAAGGAGTAAAACATTGTGGACGCTAAGGACTATCTGATCAGATAAGTTGTCAAAAGCAAGTCTAGACAGGAAAGCTGCAAGGCACAAAAAGTTCAATTCTCTTTCTTTCTTTCATTAGACAGAAAGTAAGTTAAATTATTTTATTTTATACGGTAAGGTTATCGTCTAAACGCATTAAGTTCAATCATTATTTCTTTTATTTATTCAATGGGAAGGTTTTAATAACGTCAACTATCTTAGTTAAATGTTCAGGTGGTCGATCTCTTTCATACTTCAGCAATTCAATGTAAATCTTGCCTGGAGACATAACTGGAGATCTACAGCTTCTAACACTGCACGCATAACAGATATGCCATTGTTTAATTGTATGCCGATCTATGATATCTTTACATTTTCTGATTTTCTGTTAGTTTATTCACTGTTAAACAACTCCGTTACATACTCAATTCATGGTTCCTCATTCATGTCATTCATATTTAAAATTCCATTTAATTGTTTCCTCTATTATATCATTCTACAAATATGTTTCTGCAGCCCTTAGATTTCATTTAGTTTTTAGAAAAGGTTCCCCAATGTTTTGTTCCGTTACGAGTTCCCTTCTAATTTTCAAAGACTCTTATATTTTGAGTGTTTTATATGTCAAATAACCACAACTCCCTTTTTACACATTTCTTTAACCTCATTTCGTAACCATAGTCTTCTGGTTATTTTCCTCTCATAATTTATAGATCTCATGATTTTATAGCTCCTGTAATTCTTCTAGAACTGCTGCTTAAACACTGTCTTTGATTTTCTCCTAACCACAATCTACATTATCCTCTGCATTATTGGTGTTCTGTTTTATTTTACCTGCTAATCATTTATGATGCAAAATTTTTGTAGATTCATTCCATAGTGACTCTATAACAAACTTTTCTAATTTTAAGATAGGGTCTTTAGGATTCTTGGTCCTTCCAACATGCAATTTTATTTTAGCTCCGAGAAGGCTGTGATCACTCCCAATGTTGGAAGGAAAATTTTTTATGGCCTTTGTGGCCATATAAGGTGTTGTTCACTTTCAGTTTGTTGCTTGAGCATACACTGGTGATAATCACACCATCGTCATTGCGTAAGTTTTCAATAAATCGTTTAAGTCCAGTGATGTCTCTGTTTCAAATATGAGCATTAAAATTCCCCATTATCACTATAAGTTTGTTTGACGGTTTCAGACTGATAAGTTCTTGTAGTTACTCATAGAAAACTCTCCGTTATAGGCTTACAATCATCTTGGTTGCAGAGAGAGTTACCGTTCAATCGGCAGTGAGCTAGCTTCAGCTTTAGTAAACCCTTTCGGACCTGGATTGGCACTCTTCAATGAGGTCTTCGTATTTCTTGTGCTGCTCCTGCTTTAGCTCTCGTCTCCCACTTGACTCCACTATAAATAAGTACCGGTACATACTGGTCATGTCCCTTCTGTCCTTTGGCATCCTTTTGTTTCTTGGATACTACATATTGAGATTTTACGATGCTTCAACTCTTCTACAAGCTCTCGATCGTTGTTATTAAAGAAGTTTATGTTACATGTTCCAGTTTGCTGAATAATTTTACTTGTTTACAAGCTCTAGACCTGTTTCTAGCTTTGGTCTTCATATTTGTGCTCTGTGCCCCCAGAAGCACAGCACTGATACTCTGACAACAAATTGCAATAGATGGCTGGGCTGGCTGTCGATGGATGCCGGCCGGAGTGGCCGAGCGGTTCTAGGCGCTACAGTCCGGAACCGCGCGACCACTGCAGGTCCGAATCCTGCCTCGGGCGTGGATGTGTGTGATGTCCTTAGTTTAGTTAGGTTTAAGTAGTTCTAGGAGCTGATGACCTCAGCAGTTAAGTGCCATAGTGCTCATTTTTGTCGATGGATGTGTTATCAAGATTTTCCTTTCGCGAGGCTGGCTGCTTTTATTACAGCTTATGATCCCAGTTTACTGCATCAGCCTTTGTGTTGGAGTGCTTGTGGTGTCACCGGCAGACACCACACTTGCTAGGTGGTAGCCTTTAAATCGGCCGCGGTCCGTTAGTGTACGACGGTCCCGCGTGTCGCCACTGTCAGTGATGGCAGACCGAGCGCCGCCACACGGCAGGTCTAGTGAGACGTACTAGCACGCGCCCCAGAACACAGCAGACTTTGCTAGCGATGCTACCCTGACAAATACGCTCTCATTTGCCGAGACGATAGTTAGCATAGCCTTCAGCTACGTCAGTTGCTACGACCTAGCAAGGCGCCATTACCAATTGATATTGAGATATTAAAAGCATGTACATTCAAGAGCTATGTTCTCCAATTGTGGAATAAAGTTAAGTATTACTTCAACTACGTACTTTATTTGCTACTACAATTTCAGTTAACTGTTCCAGACCTCACGCCAGTCCGCGTGAGCTTTAACGCATGCCTTTCGGCTACCCGTCACTGTGGATTGGCTGTCTTGCCAGTCCACAACAGTGCTGACGTCTCCCAGCCATTTCTGCTCGCGTCCCATTAATCCTGCAAGGTAGCAGGAAGCGCAGATCTCTTCTTAACGGCTTTCTTCTCTTAATCTTTTTCTGATTCGAAACCATATTGTACAAGGCAGTGGCCTCGATAAAAGATCTGACAAAAAGGAAAAGATTCCCCAGAGCTTCCAAGTTCAACAGCGTTAGCGTCTGAACAGCAACGTGTTAACCAAAAGAGATCGACTGGAAAGCAAACAGAAGGAGCTTGGCTCCAGTAAGTGGAATTAATGCCAAAGTTATCTGAGGGTCTCACGGTCCCTGCCCCGTGTACTCCCGTGTTGGGAGCCCCCTGAGGAGCTAATATAGCGTAATGTTGTGCTACAAAGAAGTACGACGAGTTAGTCTGTAGTCACAGTGGCTTCGATGTCGGTGGATTCTGCCGGCGATTGACGTCGTCTTTTCAAATCAGTACGCAACTACGTGCGCGGTCACACTATAGCCGGTCATATCTCCCGAACGTACATATTTCGAACGACAATCGGTGAAATTGGAATCAGTTTGTTTTCTTCGGTCAACTGGACCGACGTCCTCGCACACGAAATATAGAGCGTGAGAAACTGGTCAGTTTACTCTAAGAATGAGTGAGTTTGTACCGTCGTGAGGATGAAAATATCATAATTGGGATATAGTTCGGAATCTGTGTACTGATATCGTAGGTTTATTCGAAACCTCAAATAGGCAAAACCTTTGTTGGAAATTTTGGGCGTAGATTATAACCTCAAACATTGATTTGTTCAAGTGAAGAGGGTGGCGTATCTTACACGCTTATAGCTACTGTACGGGATCTTTTTTGTGATAGGGTGTCATTAGTTGTCTACAAATTATTATTAATGCTTACTCGCGTTTTGTGACACTACGGTAGAGATACTGTTAATACGAAGTGGTTTCCATATGTGGTGTACGGTATGTTTTTCCACTTTCAAGTGATTTTGGTTCTGAGAGAACCTTACGCTACACTTCATCCTTGTCTTCAACTCGTATGCTAAATGACAGTCACATGAAGGTTAATCGACAACTTTAAATAAATTCAGCGAAACAGTTTATAAATTGATTTTCAAGGTCACCACGAGATATCTCACATATATTCGTGAAATAATTGAGGACAGAGTGTATAGTACTCGTCACGTTCTTTATACGACAGGGAAGCTCATTCACACGCATTCGGCGTCTCTTTACTCGCAGATACCTCTATGCAGCACTCGTATCCAAAACCAGAGGCCTCATGGTATACACACCGCCCTACGAGGGGCGGCCGAAAGGTTTCTAGCCCGAGATAGTAATGTCTCGCACAAAAAAAAACATCACGTACTTTTATGGTGACCCTTTCTGTGTGCGCGAGCCAAATTTCGAAGCTCCAGCTTCGTTAGTTTTGCCGCTAGGATGCGTTGTGTACCGTAGTGTAAGCAAAATGGCGAATATCGAGAGAATCGAGAACCGTGCTGCGACTGAATATGTTCATCTGAAGGAAAAATGATGCCCAAGGGAACTGCGGAAGACATGCGGAATACACTTAAGGACAGCGCTCCGTCAACAGTGAAAAACTGAGTGTCCGACTTGTAACGTTGATGAACGAGTGTGGAAGATGTGCCAAGAAGCGGAAGGCCTGTCACCGTTGCCACTGATGAAACAGTGACTGCAATTCAGGATACGATTTTTCAGGATCGTCGAACAACGTTGCAGCACATTGAAACCACATTTGGAATCTCCCATGGGCGCGCCCGTGACACTGTTGTGGATATTTTGGGAATATCGGTGGGACCCGAAAGACTTGAATGTAAATCAGAAATGGGAGCGTGAGCAGTGTTGTTGAAGAAATGGTTCGCCAATTTGAAGCGGATGAGACTGCTTTCTTGCAAGGTATGTGACAATGGACGAAACGTGGGTTCACCACTTTGATCCTGAGACTAAACAACGGACACAACAACGGAAACATCCTTCATCCCCCACCCCAGAAAACTTCCGGATGCAAAGATCAGCCGGTAAGGTGATGGCATCGGTCTTCTGGGATGCAGAAAGGGTAATTATGGTGGATTACCTGCAAAAGGGCGTAACTATCAACGCATCATACTATTACGCCGTTTGAGAGAAGAGATAAAGAAAAACAGACGTGGAAAATTGGCACGCATGAGGACAACGCCCTCGCAAGAATGGAAACCTTGCGTGACTGCGAGTTCGAACTGTTATGTCATCCGCCATATTCTCCAGACTCGGATCCATCAGCCTTTTTTTTCTTTTCCCAATCCTCAATGGACGATTTGACAATGACGATGCAATGATTGATGCTATAATTATTTGAATGATACGCAGAAGATATCTGAGCGTGACCGCAAGTGTATTAAAGTGCGCGTCATTTATGACGGCGGCCGAGTTTAGGTTCGTTCTGCGCATCTGACGTCAGAAAACACAGTCAGCAAATGAACAGAGAACGACGTTGCCATAGCTCGACTTCAGTGCAGAGCACGGACGAGTGTCTTCAGTTTTAGAAACGTTCAGTCATAAATAAAGTAATTGAATAAAAGCAGTGTCTTGATAGCAGACTTTCTTTTATAGAAAGTTTGGAAAAAGCATTCTTTATACCAACTGCTTCATATTCTATTAATTAATTAAACCAAACAAGCAATAAGCCTCCTAATTCAGGCGATAGCAAGGAAAGGTGTTTGTATCATTCTCACTAACCGCTTTTTCGCAATAAAGAACAGCGGTAATTGTTTATTTCCTATTGTACTTCGACGAAACGTGAGTAATTCATAGTCACACCAACAGTGTTTGTCGGTATTGTGCATGATATTTTAAAGTCTTCCGGGAAGCGTATTAAATTACAAGCTGTGTTAGTGTAATGGTTAACGTTTATGGCTGCTAAGTGAAAGGTTCTGAGTTCAAACCTTGTTTGGTGCTTAATATTTTCTTTATTTAAAAACAATATCGAAGTGTCTTACTTCATGAATTTTATTCGTTTGAATGTAATTTCATTAAATTTCTAGTGGCAACTAAAAACGACCATACGGAAAGTATGGACTTTTACCTCTGCAAACTCTTCAAAATTTCGTGCAATGGTTTACTACATCTAATGCTGCACAATAACTGCGTTGAACTTCGAAACAAAATTAAGTCATTCATGGGGGGAAGGTATCAGTCAAGAAGATGTGTAAAAATCGAATTTTTGGGCCAAATAGTTTTTGTGAAAACGAATGATAAAGTGTGTCAAAACAGTCGAAACAGCATGTGTCTGCACAGGCGAGCAGTGCAGTTATGACAAAATCGCGGAATGCGGAGAGCACGTCTCTGTAGGAGCGAAAGGGTTAATGCAGGCGTGATGGCTTTACTTCATAAACTGCGCGCTCCCCCCTAAACGTAAGTCTGCGAACTATACTATGGCGCTGCCTCTCTTGGGGCGTACAACTGGCAACGCAGCAATCTCCCGCGTCTGGGCGGGCATGCGCGAACCGCCAAGATAAAAGAACTGAACTATAGTGTAAACGAGTATTATATTGCAAAATAAATTGGCATTATGTAATTTCTGTCAATCTTTATTTGTTAGTATAGAAGCTTTTCGAGTCCGCTCGTACAATACATTCGAACCTGACCTAACCTCCTTCACCCTGCCAAAAATTGACGAAGGAGATCGGACGCACTAGAAGACGCTGTCGGCTGGTGTAGCGGGGTGACCTATGGCGGCAGAATCTGACCACTGTTGTCGGTGCCACTGTGAACGCAGCCCTAGACCACCAAAACGGCTGACTAAGAGACAGTATTTTACGGAGAGTAAGGGCCAAGGGGGTGTACTTCGGGGCCGATAGCACACCGGACAGCCAGCAGGACAGCCAGCCGTGGGAATCGGCCGAACTCACGGACGGCCGGCCCGCTGGTAGGAGAGTGTTTGGCGGCTGCGGCGCCGGCGGCGGCGAGCACATAACGAGTCCACATCAAAGGCGCCGGCGGCCGCTGCGGCCTGCTGTGCTGTGACGCAGTCTGGCGTGCTGTGGCGGCCGGCACAGCTGTTTACTGCCGCTCTGCCGGGGCGGCGCCACACCCGCCATCCTGCGGTCCCGCACTTCGCTGTCGCCTGCGGCCACGCATGTTTCTCTGGCCGACGTCAAGCTGCGTGATAGCTGTCGCGCTTGTTTGCATCAGTCCAGATAACGTGACCGGCGGTGTAGTAACCGATTAACATTTCACGACCATTACCATTTCGGTCTCGGCGATTAAAAGAGCTCTGTATCACCACGAGAACCTCTATAAATGTGAGAAATGTCGACCACATATTATGGAGAGATTCGTACATTTGCAGTTCGCATGTCGGTTAGTCGATATTTTTTGCTCCTTAAACTGTTCTTTTCCGCAACGATAGAAACGAGCAGTACAGCAGTTAGGCCGGGGCCAGCAAGATATACGGCCCCTCCAACAAGCTCGTGACGTGACACTAGTCGGCTTGTCCTCCACACTTCGGTGACACAACCAAAGCCTAAACGGCCTGACTCATTGCTAGCTAAGGCATAACCGCCTATGGTGAGTTAACATACAGGGTGTTTCAAAAATGACCGGTATATTTGAAACGGCAATACAAACTAAACGAGCAGCTATAGAAGTACACCGTTTGTTGCAATATGCTTGGGACAACAGTACATTTTCAGACAGACAAACTTTCGAAATTACAGTAGTTACAATTGTCAACAATAGATGGCGCTGCAATCTGGGAAACTCTATAGTACGATATTTTCCACATATCCACCATGCGTAGCAATAATATGGCGTAGTCTCTGAATGAAATTACCCAAAACCTTTGACAACGTGTCTGGCGGAATGTCTTCACATGCAGATGAGAAGTACTGCTTCAGCTGTTCAATTGTTTCTGGATTCTGGCGGTACACCTGGTCTTTCAAGTGTCCCCACAGAAAGAAGTCACAGGGGTTCATGTCTGGCGAATAGGGAGGCCAATCCACGCCGCCTCCTCTATGTTTCGGATAGCCCAAAGCAATCACACGATCATCGAAATATTCATTCAGGAAATTAAAGACGTCGGCCGTGCGATGTGGCCGGGCACCATCTTGCATAAACCACGAGGTGTTCGCAGTGTCGTCTAAGGCAGTTTGTACCGCCACAAATTCACGAAAAATGTCCAGATAGCGTGATGCAGTAATCGTTTCGGATCTGAAAAATATGCCAATGATTCCTTTGGAAGAAATGGCGGCCCAGACCAGTACTTTTTGAGGATGCAGGGATGATGGGACTGCAACATGGGGCTTTTCGGTTCCCCATATGAGCCAGTTCTGTTTACTGACGAAGCCGTCCAGGTAAAAATAAGCTTCGTCAGTAAACCAAATGCTGCCCACATACATATCGCCGTCACAAATCATGTGCACTATATCGTTAGCGAATGTCTAATGACATCTTGGATTGTCCGGTGTTCTGCCGGATATCAGCGTCGTACTTGCACGATATTTCGGTCACGTAGCTCGTGGCCTTCATCAGGTGCGACCTGAGACTACTCCTCGAGTGGATCTGGTCCAGTATTTATGTCTATGGCCTTCCCCCTCCACCAACGGCTGCAGGCGCTCCCTCTGTGGTCCGCGCCCATTCCCTGCGACCTGCTGGAGCGTTGCTGCTCCATTTTCCGTCCGCTGCGGTTCCAGGTGCACTCTCTGCGGTCCGCGCCCACCAAACCCGCTCCTGGGGGTTTCATCTACGGTCTGGGGTACCAAGCGTTCCCCCTGCGGTCCGCGCCCGCTCACCACGGCCTGATGGAGCGTTGCCGCTACGTTTTTCGTCCGCTGCGGCTCTGGATGTTCCCTCTGCGGTCCGCGCCCACCAGTCCCACTTCTGGGTGTTTCATCTTCGGTCTGGTGCGCCTCGCCGTCCGTCAGGGGCTCGTTTTCCATCTCCATGTCTCTGGTTCTTCTGTTTGTGTAGTGTTGCAGCTGGCCCCACTGCTCCTTTAACAATTCCAGAGCCGGATCCCAGGCTCTGCTTAGCTGGTACCCTGTGTCACGGTTCATAAGATCGTCAGCCATTTTAATTTCTATCGATTCTCTTATAACATTGTCCCAAAATCTGGGTGTTTGTGCTAGAATCTTGGTATCCTCATACTTCATGGCATGGTCTAGTTCTAGACAGTGTTCAGCAATGGCTGACTTAGTCACCTGTCTTAATCTAGTGTGCCTCTGATGTTCTTTGCACCTGATCTCCACAGTTCTTGTCGTCTGGCCAATGTAGGACATGCCACATTGACAAGGTATATGGTAAATCCCTGGTTTTCGTAACCCCAGGACGTCTTTGACACTCCCCAGCAGTCCCCCAATCTTGTTGGATGGACAGAAAACACACTTGATATTGTGTTTACGGAGGATCCTACTGATTCTGGCAGAAATAGAGCCAGCATAGGGCAGATACGCCACCTTCTTTGCTTCATCTTGGTCCTCTTCAGGAACCTGTGGTATATTGGCTGGTTGGAGTGCCCTCCCAATTTGTCTGTCCGTGTATCCATTCTTGGAGAAAACTGTTTTGAGACGTTCTATCTCTATAGGTAGATTCTCTTGGTCTGACAGGGCACGTGCTCTGTGGAACAAAGTCTTCAGAACTCCATTCTTCTGTGCAGGGTGGTGACAGCTGCTGGCCTGCAGATATAAATCAGTGTGTGTTGGTTTTCGGTACACACTGTGGCCAATTGATCCATCTGCTTTCCTCTGGACTAGTACATCCAGAAATGGCAACTGGCCATTCTTCTCCAGTTCCATGGTGAACTTGATATTAGGGTGGCATGAGTTAAGATGTTCAAGAAACTCATTGAGCCTGTCCATCCCATGTGACCAGATCACAAAGGTGTCATCCACATACCTAAAGAAGCATGTGGGTTTAAATGTGGCTGTCTCCAATGCCCTCTCCTCAAAACTCTCCATAAACATGTTGGCAACCACAGGGGACAGTGGGCTGCCCATAGCTACACCTTCAGTTTGCTCGTAATATTGGTTTCTGTACAGGAAATACGTGGATGTCAGTGTATGACTGAACAGGTCCAACAGAGCACCGTCAAATTTCTGTGCAATCAGTTCTAGTGAGTCCTTCAGTGGGACCCTGGTGAACAGCGATACCACATCAAAACTAACCATGATGTCCGAATCTGTGATGTGCAGTTGCTTGAGGCGTTGTAGGAAATCTTCTGAGTTGCGGATGTGGTGAATACATTTCCCCACATATGGAGACAGGAGACCTTTCAAATACTTGGCTGTTGTGTACGTAGGTGCCCCAATATTACTGACAATAGGCCGTAGGGGCAAGCCCTCCTTGTGTATTTTAGGTAGACCATACAATCTAGGTGGCAAGGGCGCTTTTTCCCGTAGTTGTCTGATGATCTTATCGGGCATCCCTGTTTCCTTCAAGAGAGCACTAGTCTTCTTGGCCACCTTGTCCGTGGGGTGACACTCCAGAATTCTGTATGCAGGGTCCTCCAGAAGTTGGCGTACTTTCTCATCATAATCCACCAGCTGCAAGATGACAGTGGAGTTCCCTTTGTCTGCTGTTACACATTCATCTGTACATGGCAGCCTCCTTAACAAGAGAAGATTGGGATTGGGTAGACCGTGCCTCCTGGTCTTTAGCTGAGTGTGCTAGAAGGAGTGCCTCATCTTGCCAATCTGCAAAGTTTGACCGCATGAGTAAGAAAGCACAGCAGATGCAAGAGACACGCACTGTGACGAATCTGAGTGGCATACAGTTTGATGATACAACCTTAAATGTACTCAGCAAGGGTCTCAACTTTGCTACGACCCCTAGAAACGTACCTATTTCAGGTTTCGTCAGTGCAGTAGAGCAAGTTGCAGCCACACTTCCACCTAATGTGGCAGAGGAAGTCCGCCGAGAGACTTGCAGGGCCCTCACCAAGGCCAGGCCGCCGAAATGGAACATCACAATCGAGGAGAGGCTTGCACTCAAGAAACTACGGGAAGACAACAGCATTGTGGTACTGCCAGCAGACAAAGGGAACTCCACTGTCATCTTGCAGCGGGTGGATTATGATGAGAAAGTATGCCAACTTCTGGAGGACCCTGCATACAGAATTCTGGAGTGTGACCCCACGCACAAGGTGGCCAAGAAGACTAGTGCTCTCTTGAAGGAAACAGGGATGCCCGATAAGATCATCAGACAACTACGGGAAAAAGCGCCAGTGCCACCTAGACTGTATGGTCTACCTAAAATACACAAGGAGGGCGTGCCCCTACGGCCTATTGTCAGTAATATTGGGGCACCTACGTACACAACAGCCATGTACTTGATAGATCTCCTGTCTCCATATGTGGGGAAATGTATTCACCACATCCGCAACTCAGAAGATTTCCTGCAACGCCTCAAGCAACTGCACATCACAGATTCGGACATCATGGTTAGTTTTGATGTGGTATCGCTGTTCACCAGGGTCCCACTCAAGGACTCACTAGAACTGATTGCAGAGAAATTTGACGGTGCTCTGTTGGACCTGTTCAGTCATACACTGACATCCACGTATTTCCTGTACAGAAACCAATATTACGAGCAAACTGAAAGTGTAGCTATGGGCAGCCCACTGTCCCCTGTGGTTGCCAACATGTTTATGGAGAGTTTTGAGGAGAGGGCATTGGAGACAGCCATATTTAAACCCACATGCTTCTTTAGGTATGTGGATGAAACCTTTGTGATCTGGCCACATGGGATGGACAGGCTCAATGAGTTTCTTGAACATCTTAACTCATGCCACCCTAATATCAAGTTCACCATGGAACTGGAGAAGAATGGCCAGCTGCCATTTCTGGATGTACTAGTCTAGAGGAAAGCAGATGGATCAATTGGCCACAGTGTGTACCGAAAACCAACACACACTGATTTATATCTGCAGGCCAGCAGCTGTCACCACCCTGCACAGAAGAATGGAGTTCTGAAGACTTTGTTCCACAGAGCACATGCCCTGTCAGACCAAGAGAATCTACCTATAGAGATAGAACGTCTCAAAACAGTTTTCTCCAAGAATGGATACACAGACAGACAAATTGGGAGGGCACTCCAACCAGCCAATATACCACAGGTTCCTGAAGAGGACCAAGATGAAGCAAAGAAGGTGGCGTATCTGCCCTATGCTGGCTCTATTTCTGCCAGAATCAGTAGGATCCTCCGTAAACACAATATCAAGTGTGTTTTCTGTCCATCCAACAAGATTGGGGGACTGCTGGGGAGTGTCAAAGACGTCCTGGGGTTACGAAAACCAGGGATTTACCATATACCTTGTCAATGTGGCTTGTCCTACATTGGCCAGACGACAAGAACTGTGGAGATCAGGTGCAAAGAACATCAGAGGCACACTAGATTAAGACAGGTGACTAAGTCAGCCATTGCTGAACACTGTCTAGAACTAGACCATGCCATGAAGTATGAGGATACCAAGATTCTAGCACAAACACCCAGATTTTGGGACAGTGTTATAAGAGAATCGATAGAAATTAAAATGGCTGACGATCTTATGAACCGTGACACAGGGTACCAGCTAAGCAGAGCCTGGGATCCGGCTCTGGAATTGTTAAAGGAGCAGCGGGGCCAGCTGCAACACTACACAAACAGAAGAACCAGAGACATGGAGATGGAAAACGAGCCCCTGACGGACGGCCAGGCGCACCAGACCGAAGATGAAACACCCAGAAGTGGGACTGGTGGGCGCGGACCGCAGAGGGAACATCCAGAGCCGCAGCGGACGAAAAACGTAGCGGCAACGCTCCAACAGGCCGTGGTGAGCGGGCGCGGACCGCAGGGGGAGCGCTTGGTACCCCAGTCCGTAGATGAAACCCCCAGGAGCGGGTTTGGTGGGCGCGGACCGCAGAGGGAGCACCTGGAACCGCAGCGGACGGAAAATGGAGCAGCAACGCTCCAGCAGGTCGCAGGGAATGGGCGCGGACCACAGAGGAAGCGCCTGCAGCCGTTGGTGGAGGGGGAAGGCCATAGGCATAAATACTGGACCAGATCCACTCGAGGAGTGGACCCACTCGCAGTCGAGCAGCCGACCCGAGCGGAACGCTGCTCTCTGCACCTGGCGTAGCTGCCCGTGGATAGCTCCTTGGAGTGGTCTCTAATAAGCTGCAACTGGCGTAGCTGCCAGTGACGCTCTTCTGAGCGGCACGAACCCGCGCAAGCTGCTTAACGCTTTCGGGCGCTAAGTGGCAAGAGCTTCGGCTCAACTTCCTGTAACTTTGGTTGCAAATCTCCCCAGCGGGACTCTCCCGTTCTTTGGTAGGGTATTCTCAGTGTCAGGGGCCCGTTCACGTCGGATAACCCCGCGCACTGTAGGCCGCTCTCTTCAACCCGCGCTCTCTTGCGCCGCGCATTGCATTCCGCGCAGATAGGTCGTATGGACACCCCTCTTCTGTAGGAACAAGGTACACAGCGCTTTCGCTAAAAAGCAAATATTGTCGCTCCTTAAAAAGAGCAAAATTGTCGTGTTCCATCCTTCCCTATCCAAATAAATAAATACTCCTGAAACAGCAAAGATGTCCGATCTTTCCTGTGTTTCCCCACCACTCACCCGCAGCAAAGCTGCAGCACAAGAGGCGGTGATGCCGGCTACTCCCGCCATCATTTCCGTCCCACTGTCCACCTTCCAGGAGCAGGTTGCCCTGAAGGACCAGCAGATCGCGGGACAGTTGGAGCTGATCGTAGAGCTGATGGGCAGCGAAAACACACGAACAGAAACACCCACACCACACACACAGGCACCTGCTGAACAACAGAAGGACATGCCCCCTATTTCACCTCTGGCGGCCCAGGCACCGACGGAACCGGATCCAGAGCCGACAGATGACACAACAAACACAGATGGAGACGGGCCGTGGCAGCAGGTCGGCCCAAGGCGCAAACAGCAGCCAACTACGCAAACAAGTGAGCCCACAAAATCACGAGGCAACGGCCGAGCGCTGCTGCCAACACCATCCACGCCACGAACAAACAATAACAACACAGGGACCAACACAAACAACACTGCGACTGCAGCAACCACAAACATACACGCAGCTACGCAGAACACAAACAACACCGCGACTGGCTTCCCACCGGTCATCATTCATAACTATGGAGACCTAAGTCTCCTAAACAAAGAATTCAACAAAAAGCGCAACCCCACAACATACTACTCCAAGCTCACCGGGGAACACGCCGCACTGTACGTGGCGAACAAGGCAGACTACACGAATCTGCTGGACTTTCTCAAAGAAAGGAAGGTAGAACACTTCACGTACAGGACAGTCTTGGAAAAAACACAACAGTACGTGATCAAGGGGATAGACTCACGAACCCCGACCGACACGGTACACAGCGAACTCTCTGCTCTCGGGTGGGAGTGCATTCGGGTAAACCAGATGTCAGAGTTCGGCACAGCGAGACCGTCACATAACTACATGGCGGAGCTGGCCGACACGGCCAAATCCCGCGACCTGCTGAAGTTAAAATTATTTCTTCACATGGTCGTTAATTTAGAGGTGTACAACACGCCGCGCACCCCCCAACAATGCCACAACTGCCAGCGCTATGCGCACGCGGGTATCAGATGCGGTCTCGCACCCCGCTGCCGCATTTGCGCTGGCGGTCACACAACCCAACGCTGCAAACTACCCCATACAGCACCTCGCAAGTGCGCCAACTGTGGTGCTGCCCATCCGGCAAACTACAGAGGGTGCGTTGCATACAAAGCAGCTCTGAGGCGTAAATCGCGAAACATGCGAAACCAACCGCCATCACAGTTCCAAAACCGCCCCCGCGCCCAGTAAGAAGTGGAATATCCTTCGCTGGAGCGGTCGCTGGCAGCCCCAGCAGCGCGGGACGGTCAGAGGAGCCCCAGAGCTCAGAACACGCTCAGCAAACACCCCCAGCAACAGACACACAACAGACAAGCACAACAAATGACACCACACCCGCACCGGGCACACAACACGAAACAAGCAACAACACCACCCTACCCCCTGAGATCGCGAACTGCAGCACACCACAGGCTACAGAAAACGCACCCACACAGGGACAACCACAGCGCCAGAGGAGGAGGAGAAGGAGAAACAGCCGCAGCACGAGGAACACGACCGCACCACAGCAAGTACACAGGCAACAGAACACCAACACCCACGAACACACCCCGGACACCAACTCAACAACCCACATAACACACCCACCCACCACAGAAAGTACACAGGCGCCCACAACTACCACACGAACAACCGACTCGCAAGCCAGCCCTCACCAAACGCCAACACTGGAACAAGCGGCCGCTAACACGACCAACAACTCCCAGGCCGACATGACCAACATTACAACAACATTCCAGAGAATAATGGAAACATTATTCCCCAGACGCACGACCACCGAAATAGTCACGAAGATTATGGGGTGTGTCTCACAACTCTTCATGCAGTTCATGTCGGGTATGCTGAACTGGACTAGCTTCCAAGCCACTATCACACCGCTCTTTACACTACTACATGGATAATACACCACACCAGCCCCGAAACGCAGACTTAAACACAATCACACAGGTCCTGTTTTGGAATGCCAACGGGATCGCAAACAAAAATGCCGAGATGGCCGCGTTCAGGGAGCGAAAGGGTATCCGAATCGCTCTTGTGAACGAAACACTGCTTACGCCTCGCAAACAACTAAACCTCCCAGGTTATTGCGTCTATCGTACCGACCGAGCGGATGGCAGGAGGGGAGGCGGCACGGCAATCATTATACACAGAGACATAGACCACACGAACATCGAGCTCCCAGCACTTGAAAGACTAGAGGCTACGGCCGTCAGGGTCAAGTTCAACGGAGCCAACACCACACTGGTATCGCTATACAATCCTCCTAAAAACATAGTAACACGCGATATCAGCACAGTACTCAACATAGCACCGCGGGTAATAGCCGCTGGAGACCTCAACGCAAAACACCCCGATTGGAACTCACGAATACGAACCTCCAACGGCAAGAAACTGTACGAACACGCACTAGGCCGAAACTACATTATACTTGGGCCGGACGTTCCCACGTTCGTGCCTACACAGACCCGACATAGGCCAGACGTGTTAGACATAGCCCTCATAAAGGGCATCACATGCACACTCAACCTAACGGTTGAAAACGATCTGGACTCAGACCACATGCCTGTAATACTGCACATGGAAGAGACACTGCAGGACATCGAACCACGCAGGAAGCTCAACTACAAGCGTGCGAACTGGACACTGTTCAAGGAAACGCTTGATAGTCGCATTCCTGACACCCACGAAATTAACAGCACACATCAAATCGATGAGGCTGTGGAGGCTCTCACAACTGCCGTCCAAGACGCAATGACTGACGCCATTCCATTTACAACACCAAGACAACACTCGACGGCCCTGCCCCAGGAAATCCTGGGCCTTATCTCAATGAGGAGCCGCCTCAGGAGATACTGGCAGCGTACCAGGCGCCAGTTCTATAAACTGCACGTCAACAGACTCCAGGGCATAATACGCAATAAAATCCAAACATTCAGAAACGAACAATGGGGACAGAAACTCGCTCGGCTGGATACCACGCGTCCTGGCGTGTGGCAGCTGGCCAGACACTTCACCAGGGAGAAACATTGCATTCCCACGTTACAAGGACCAGACGGCCCAGCCTACTCCGCGACGGAGAAGGCAGAGCTTATGGCCACAACACTTGCAGCGTCCTTCATGCCGAATCTGGTTCCTTCAGACACAGCATTCACACTTGAAACGGACCAGGAGGTTACACGACTTATAGCCCAGCACTCGCGCGACGAAATAAGACGTGCTAGCACAAATGAAGTCACATGGGCTATCAAGCACACCAACGCTAGAAAAGCCCCTGGGCCTGATGGCATTCAAAACCGTGTCCTCCAGGAGTTCACGGACAAAGCCGTAGAATACCTCACACACCTAACGAATGCCATCCTGACACACCAACACTTCCCTGACTTTTGGAAGGCGGCCAAGGTCCTGATGTTCAGGAAGCCAGGGAAAGACCACTCCCTCCCACAAAATTACCGACCCATCAGTCTGCTGTGTTCGCTCAGCAAGATTGTTGAGAAGGTAATACTAAAACGTATCACTAGGCATTGCATCGCCAACGACACCCTAAGACCGGAGCAATTCGGCTTTAGGAATCACCACTCGACAACACAACAACTCCTCCGCGTAGTCGAACATATAACACATGGCTACAACATGAACAAAGCCACAGGGGCCGTGTTCCTAGACATCGAAAAGGCTTTCGATCGTCTCTGGCACAACGGACTCATACGCAAACTAAGCGAAGCTGGTTTCCCAGACGGACTCGTACGTCTCATACACTCATATCTCACGAACAGATGTTTCAACACTAACGTGCAGGATAAACAATCAACACAACACGGTATCCATGCTGGAGTACCCCAAGGAAGCATCCTGGGGCCCATCTTGTTTAACCTGTACATTAATGACTACCCAGCGACACGAAACACGACGTTAGCCGTCTACGCGGATGACACAGCCATCCTCGCGCAAGACTGGAAACCGTCGAACATCAACTCACGAATACAGACAGCACTCAGAACAGCTGAGCCTTGGCTGGAGCGATGGCGTATTAAAGTAAACGTCGACAAGTGCGAAGCAGTTCTGTTCACACGCAGACCGAAACTACTGCGCAAACACCAACACTGTAAACCGATAACACTACATACACGCCCAATACGTTTCCGAGAGAAAGTCAGATACCTTGGTGTCTGGCTGGACCGGAAACTTACATGGGGGGACCACATCGAATACGTTGCCAACCGAGCGCACGCGAGGCTCAAACAGCTCTACCCAATGCTCAACAGGGAAAGCACACTGAATAGAAGGGTGTCGAGGTTCTTATACATGACACTGATTAGACCTCTGATGACGTACGCAGCTCCCGTCTGGGGATATGCAGCTCCCACACGACTGCGCCGCCTGCAGATCATACAGAACAAAGTGCTACGAATCATTAGCAATGCTTCACGCTACACACGCACCGTGGATCTTCACCATGAATACCGCCTTGATACCCTCAAGGAAGTATTCAAGAAACACGCCACACGACTATACAGGAACTCGAGACACTCGAACAATCCTTTCATCCTCACTCTGGGAAACTACGATCACAACCACAGGTGGAAACACAAGCGACCAAAGACACTGCTACCTAGGGCATAACCACCTATGGTAAACTAACATACGCAAACAGCGACAAACGTCGGTAAGCCCCTGCATATCAGCAATACTGACTGGCAACTACCAGCTGCTATTAGAGCCGACCAACAGGCCACAGCAGGGACACCGACGAGCTCGCCCACAGACGCACGAACAATCTCCCAACACTCCCTCACACTGTGCCTCCGGTATATGACCTATCGGACACAAGACCGATAACAAACATAACTGTTGCAGGTTGCAGGACGCTGAACGAGGACGCTGTACCAGCACCCAGCGCCAGCCGCCGAGCAGCACAAACGCACAACGTCAAGGTATCGACATTCATGATACCCACTACTAACAAAGCCTATCCTTGCACAACCTATCGCAGGCAGCAAAACAACCCCTACTGCTCTTGCCGCCCGACCTAACTTTCGCAGAGGTTTTTTTCCCTTGGCTCTTGCCTAGGCACTTTTTTTCCTCTGCCCTTCAAACCGCTACCCTTCGTCAGATTTCGACCAATCTATCTCCAGATGAGCGCGTATTAATGGTTAATCCTAACCAGACGTACGGAAACATCGCAGTACCCACATCCTGCGACACCTCACTTTAGTGAATACTAACCCTTATGCAGAGATGGCAGTAGACCTTTTGTGTTGGCCATCATGCCGGTGTGGGCGTGGAGGGGCTCCACCTCTAAAAAAACTCGAGGAGTAGTCTCAGGTCGCACCTGATGAAGGCCACGAGCTACGTGACCGAAATATCGTGCAAGTACGGCGCTGATATCCGGCAGAACACCCGACAACCCAAGATGTCATTAGATCGCCGGGAAAGCATGAAGAGTTAAATCAAAAGTCTCTACGGGGAGGAGATGTATCAGAATATCAAGAAGCTGGACAAGCTACGGCAGAAGAAAGGGAAGATGCTGAGTTCTCTCAGTTTTTTGCTGAGGTGTCGAGATGGGGAAGTGGTACCAGTATTTGCCAGAATTAAACATCACCTCAACTCCAGAGCGGCGAACAAGATAAAACGCAGAGCCAGCATGGCACTGGTGAGAGAGAGGATTCGAGATATGCGCCACAGGTTAGATGTTGTGGCCAGGGAGCTGTTACACATTCATCTGTACATGGCAGCCTCCTTAACAAGAGAAGATTGGGATTGGGTAGACCGTGCCTCCTGGTCTTTAGCTGAGTGTGCTAGAAGGAGTGCCTCATCTTGCCAATCTGCAAAGTTTGACCGCATGAGTAAGAAAGCACAGCAGATGCAAGAGACACGCACTGTGACGAATCTGAGTGGCATACAGTTTGATGATACAACCTTAAATGTACTCAGCAAGGGTCTCAACTTTGCTACGACCCCTAGAAACGTACCTATTGTAAGTTTGCTGTTTATGTTTTTATGTAAGTAGGCTGTTTATGTTTTCTTTATGTAAGTTTGCTGTTTATGTTTTTTTATTGGCAACGTTACGTAGCACTCTCTATATGAAAAGTTTGAATTGTTGTCTGCCATTGTTGTCATGAACTGCTATAGCTTGATGCGAACAGCGCGTAGCGCTGGGCAGTTGGAGGTGAGCCGCCAGCAGTGGTGGACGTGGGGAGAGAGATGGCCGAGTTTTGATAATCTGTAAGACTGGATGTCAATTATGAATATTAAGGTAAATACATTGTTTGTTCTCTAATAATATCTTTCATTTGCTAACTATCCCTATCAGTAGTTAGTGCCTCCAGTAGTTTGAATCTTTTATTTAGCTGGCAGTAGTGGCACTCGCTGTTTTGCAGTAGCTTGAATAGCGAAGATTTTTGTGAGGTAAGTGATTTCTGAAAGGTATAGTTTAATGTTACTCAGGGCCATTCTTTTGCAGGGATTTTTTGATAGTCAGATTGCGTTGCGCAAAAATTATAGTCTGTCAGTTTAAACACAGTCTTGTACAATTGTTCTAAGGGGACGTTTCACTATTTCAGGTTTCGTCAGTGCAATAGAGCAAGTTGCAGCCACACTTCCACCTAATGTGGCAGAGGAAGTCCGCCGAGAGACTTGCAGGGCCCTCACCAAGGCCAGGCCGCCGAAATGGAACATCACAACCGAGGAGAGGCTTGCACTCAAGAAACTACGGGAAGACAACAGCATTGTGGTACTGCCAGCAGACAAAGGGAACTCCACTGTCATCTTGCAGCGGGTGGATTATGATGAGAAAGTACGCCAACTTCTGGAGAACCCTGCATACAGAATTCTGGAGTGTCACCCCACGGACAAGGTGGCCAAGAAGACTAGTGTTCTCTTGAAGGAAACAGGGATGCCCGATAAGATCATCAGACAACTACGGGAAAAAGCGCCCTTGCCACCTAGATTGTATGGTCTACCTAAAATACACAAGGAGGACGTGCCCCTACGGCCTATTGTCAGTAATATTGGGGCACCTACGTACACAACAGCCAAGTATTTGAAAGGTCTCCTGTCTCCATATGTGGGGAAATGTATTCACCACATCCGCAACTCAGAAGATTTCCTACAACGCCTCAAGCAACTGCACATCACAGATTCGGACATCATGGTTAGTTTTGATGTGGTACCGCTGTTCACCAGGGTCCCACTGAAGGACTCACTAGAACTGATTGCACAGAAATTTGACGGTGCTCTGTTGGACCTGTTCAGTCATACACTGACATCCACGTATTTCCTGTACAGAAACCAATATTACGAGCAAACTGAAGGTGTAGCTATGGGCAGCCCACTGTCCCCTGTGGTTGCCAACATGTTTATGGAGAGTTTTGAGGAGAGGGCATTGGAGACAGCCACATTTAAACCCACATGCTTCTTTAGGTATGTGGATGACACCTTTGTGATCTGGCCACATGGGATGGACAGGCTCAATGAGTTTCTTGAACATCTTAACTCATGCCACCCTAATATCAAGTTCACCATGGAACTGGAGAAGAATGGCCAGCTGCCATTTCTGGATGTACTAGTCCAGAGGAAAGCAAATGGATCAATTGGCCACAGTGTGTACCGAAAACCAACACACACTGATTTATATCTGCAGGCCAGCAGCTGTCACCACCCTGCACAGAAGAATGGAGTTCTGAAGACTTTGTTCCACAGAGCACGTGCCCTGTCAGACCAAGAGAATCTACCTATAGAGATAGAACGTCTCAAAACAGTTTTCTCCAAGAATGGATACACGGACAGACAAATTGGGAGGGCACTCCAACCAGCCAATATACCACAGGTTCCTGAAGAAGACCAAGATGAAGCAAAGAAGGTGGCGTATCTGCCCTATGCTGGCTCTATTTCTGCCAGAATCAGTAGGATCCTCCGTAAACACAATATCAAGTGTGTTTTCTGTCCATCCAACAAGATTGGGGGACTGCTGGGGAGTGTCAAAGACGTCCTGGGGTTACGAAAACCAGGGATTTACCATATACCTTGTCAATGTGGCATGTCCTACATTGGCCAGATTGGCCATTGTGGAGATCAGGTGCAAAGAACATCAGAGGCACACTAGATTAAGACAGGTGACTAAGTCAGCCATTGCTGAACACTGTCTAGAACTAGACCATGCCATGAAGTATGAGGATACCAAGATTCTAGCACAAACACCCAGATTTTGGGACAGTGTTATAAGAGAATCGATAGAAATTAAAATGGCTGACGATCTTATGAACCGTGACACAGGGTACCAGCTAAGCAGAGCCTGGGATCCGGCTCTGGAATTGTTTAAGGAGCAGCGGGGCCAGCTGCAACACTACACAAACAGAAGAACCAGAGACATGGAGATGGAAAACGAGCCCCTGACGGACGGCCAGGCGCACCAGACCGAAGATGAAACACCCAGAAGTGGGACTGGTGGGCGCGGACCGCAGAGGGAACATCCAGAGCCGCAGCGGACGAAAAACGTAGCGGCAACGCTCCATCAGGCCGTGGTGAGCGGGCGCGGACCGCAGGGGGAACGCTTGGTACCCCAGACCGTAGATAAAACCCCCAGGAGCGGGTTTGGTGGGCGCGGACCGCAGAGGGGGCACCTGGAACCGCAGCGGACGGAAAATGGAGCAGCAACGCTCCAGCAGGTCGCAGGGAATGGGCGCGGACCACAGAGGAAGCGCCTGCAGCCGTTGGTGGAGGGGGAAGGCCATAGACATAAATACTGGACCAGATCCACTCGAGGAGTAGTCTCAGGTCGCACCTGATGAAGGCCACGAGCTACGTGACCGAAATATCGTGCAAGTACGACGCTGATATCCGGCAGAACACCCGACAACCCAAGATGTCAAATCCTTTATTGTATCGCTTTTCGGTCCTTTGGTTACATTAAACCTCCGTTGAAAACTTCGTCTTGTTGCAACAACACTGTGTTCTAGGCGGTGGAATTCCAACACCAGAAAAATCCTCTGTTCTAAGGAATAAACCATGTTGTCCACAGCACACTTGCACGTTGTGAACAGCACACGCTTACAGCAGAAAGACGACGTACAGAATGGTGCACCCACAGACTGCGTTGTCTTCTATATTTTCACATCACATGCAGCGCCATCTCTTGTTGAAAATTGTAACTACTGTAATTTCGAAAGTTTGTCCGCCTGAAAATGTACTGTTGTCCCAAGCATATTGCAACAAACGGTGTATTTCTATCGCTGCTCGTTTAGTTTTTATTGCCATTTCAAATATACCGGTCATTTTTTCAACACCCTGTAGACTCACAAGCGACAACATCGCAAGCCCCTGCGCATCAGCAACACTGTCTGGAAATGCCAGATACTATCACAGCCGACCAACAGGCTATAGCACGGAAGACGACAAGCTCGTCACTTGTGCACAAAGAAACTTTTGTGTGGTCTTGTTGTCACTGTAGGCTTGTACCATGGGAATCAAGGAGAGAATGTTGTTTAGTGGCCGGTGTCCCCTTTCTATAATACAACTGCACACATGTATTAACAGGGTTCTTCGTTAACTTTTACCGGAAGCTACTTAAGATAGTTCAGGTGTTGTGGTACAAGCTCTTCCATAACACGTTAGCCTCACTGCTGTTGGAGTACAAGCTTGTTATGTACACTACTCTGGTCGCCAGGCACTGACTGACTCTAAGCTGAAGGCTGAGCTAACTGCGACTGCCACTGCTACTGGGGTGCGACTGATGACTCAACTCGTTCACTCACTGGATGGCTGACTCAGCCCTCTGGTCCGTGGCAGAGATCTAAATATTTGTTATCGAGAGAGCATTGGCGGCACGTTTGCCTATGGCCTCTTGTAAGTAGGCTGATTAGGTGTAAGTAGGCTGTTTAGGTTTTTATGTTCGTAACGCCACGTAGCGCTCTGTGCTGTGTGAAGTCTGTGGTTGGTTTGCATTGTTGGAGTATTTGATAAAAACAGCGCGTAGCGTTGCTCAGTTGGAGGTGAGGGGAGGGAGATAGCAGAATTTTGAGAGCAGACGATCTGGACGGGTGTCCATCACAAAGAGTATGAACTGATATGTGTGTATATATATATATATATATATATATATATATATATACACTCCTGGAAATTGAAGTAAGAACACCGTGAATTCATTGTCCCAGGAAGGGGAAACTTTATTGACACATTCCTGGGGTCAGATACATCACATGATCACACGGACAGAACCACAGGCACATAGACACAGGCAACAGAGCATGCACAATGTCGGCACTAGTACAGTGTATATCCACCTTTCGCAGCAATGCAGGCTGCTATTCTCCCATGGAGACGATCGTAGAGATGCTGGATGTAGTCCTGTGGAACGGCTTGCCATGCCATTTCCACCTGGCGCCTCAGTTGGACCAGCGTTCGTGCTGGACGTGCAGACCGCGTGAGACGACGCTTCATCCAGTCCCAAACATGCTCAATGGGGGACAGATCCGGAGATCTTGCTGGCCAGGGTAGTTGACTTACACCTTCTAGAGCACGTTGGGTGGCACGGGATACATGCGGACGTGCATTGTCCTGTTGGAACAGCAAGTTCCCTTGCCGGTCTAGGAATGGTAGAACGATGGGTTCGATGACGGTTTGGATGTACAGTGCACTATTCAGTGTCCCCTCGACGATCACCAGTGGTGTACGGCCAGTGTAGGAGATCGCTCCCCACACCATGATGCCGGGTGTTGGCCCTATGTGCCTCGGTCGTATGCAGTCCTGATTGTGGCGCTCACCTGCACGGCGCCAAACACGCATACGACCATCATTGGCACCAAGGCAGAAGCGACTCTCATCGCTGAAGACGACACGTCTCCATTCGTCCCTCCATTCACGCCTGTCGCGACACCACTGGAGGCGGGCTGCACGATGTTGGGGCGTGAGCGGAAGACGGCCTAACGGTGTGCGGGACCGTAGCCCAGCTTCATGGAGACGGTTGCGAATGGTCCTCGCCGATACCCCAGGAGCAACAGTGTCCCTAATTTGCTGGGAAGTGGCGGTGCGGTCCCCTACGGCACTGCGTAGGATCCTACGGTCTTGGCGTCCATCCGTGCGTCGGTGCGGTCCGGTCCCAGGTCGACGGGCACGTGCACCTTCCGCCGACCACTGGCGACAACATCGATGTACTGTGGAGACCTCACGCCCCACGTGTTGAGCAATTCGGCGGTACGTCCACCCGGCCTCCCGCATGCCCACTATACGCCCTCGCTCAAAGTCCGTCAACTGCACATACGGTTCACGTCCACGCTGTCGCAGCATGCTACCAGTGTTAAAGACTGCGATGGAGCTCCGTATGCCACGGCAAACTGGCTGACACTGACGGCGGCGGTGCACAAATGCTGCGCAGCTAGCGCCATTCGACGGCCAACACCGCGGTTCCTGGTGTGTCCGCTGTGCCGTGCGTGTGATCATTGCTTGTACAGCCCTCTCGCAGTGTCCGGAGCAAGTACGGTGGGTCTGACACACCGGTGTCAATTTGTTCTTTTTTCCATTTCCAGGAGTATATATATATATATATATATATATATATATATATATATCTATATATATATACAGGGCTATTACTACAGATACGTAGAAAAACTCATAAAGTTTTGTTCGGCTGAAGCCGCACTTCAGGTTTCTGCCGCCAGAGCGCTCTAGAGCGCAGTGAGACAAAATGGCGACAGGAGCCGAGAAAGCGTATGTCGTGCTTGAAATGCACTCACATCAGTCAGTCATAACAGTGCAACGACACTTCAGGACGAAGTTCAGCAAAGATCCACCAACTGCTAACTCCATTCGGCGATGGTATGCGCAGTTTTAAGCTTCTGGATGCCTCTGTAAGGGGAAATCAACGGGTCGGCCTGCAGTGAGCGAAGAAACGGTTGAACGCGTGCGGGAAAGTTTCACGCGTAGCCCGTGGAAGTCGACAAATAAAGCAAGCAGGGAGCTAAACGTACCACAGCCGACGGTTTGGAAAATCTTGCGGGAAAGGCTAAAGCAGAAGCCTTACCGTTTCGAACTCATTGATGGGGACATGTTACGCCGAGTGTGGGAGGAACTTGATTATCGGCTTGATGTCTGCCGAATCACTAAAGGGGCACATATCGAACATTTGTGAATACCTAAAAAAACTTTTTCAGTTTTTGTATGTGTGTGCAAAGCATTGTGAACATATCTCAAATAATAAACTTATTGTAGAGCTGTGAAATCGCTTCAATCATTTGTAATAACCCTGTATATATATACGATGACTTTTGAACGTTATTAAGGTAGATACATTGTTTGTTTTCTATCTACATCTACATCTACATTTATACTCCGCAAGCCACCCAACGGTGTGTGGCGTAGGGCACTTTACGTGCCACTGTCATTACCTCCCTTTCCTGTTCCAGTCGCGTATGTTTCGCAGGAACAACGACTGTCTGGAAGCCTCCGTGCGAGCTCGAATCTCTCTAATTTTACATTCGTGATCTCCCCGGGTGGTATAAGTAGGGGGAAGCAATATATTCGATACCTCATCCAGAAACGCACCCTCTCGAAACCGGGCGAGCAAGCTAAACATCTCTGTAGCGCTATCACTGTTACCAAATAACCCTGTGACGAAACGCTCCGCTCTTCTTTGGATCTTCTCTATCTCCTCCGTCAACCCGATCTGGTATGGATCCCACACTGATGAGCAATACTCAAGTATAGGTCGAACGAGTGTTTTCAAGCCACCTCCTTTGTTGATGGACTACATTTTCTAAGGACTCTCCCAATGACTCTCAACCTGGCACCCGCCTTACCAACAATTAATTTTATGTGATCATTCCACTTCAGATCGTTCCGCACGCATACTCCCAGATATTGTACAGAAGTAACTGCTACCAGTGTTTGTTCCACTATCATATAATCATACAATAAAGGATCCTTCTTTCTATGTATTTGCAAGACATTACATTTATCTATGTTAAGGGTATAAGTAGGCTGTTTACGTTTTCTTATTGGTAACGCCACGTAGCGCTCTATATGAAAATCACTGGCTGTGCTGTGTGCAGTCTGTGGCTAGTTTGCATTGATATCTGCCATTGTAGTGTTGGGCAGCTGGATGTGAACAGCGCGTAGCGTTGCGCAGTTGGAGGTGAGTCGTCAGCAGTGGTGGATGTGGGGAGAGAGATGGCGGAGTTTTGAAATTTGTAAGACTGGATGTCATGAACTGCTATATATTTATGACTTTTGAACACTATTAAGGTAAATACATTGTTTGATCTCTATCAAAATCTTTCATTTGCTAACTATGCCTATCAGTAGCTAGTGCCTTCAGTAGTTTGAATCTTTTATTTAGCTGGCAGTAGTTGCGCTCGCTGTATTGCAGTAGTTCGAGCAACGAAGATTTTTGGTGGGTAAGTGACTTGTGAAAGGTATAGGTTAATGTTAGTCAGGGCCATTCTTTTGTAGGGATTTTTGAAAGTCAGATTGCGTTACGCTAAAAATATTGTGTGTCAGTTTAAGCACAGTCATGTATAATTGTTCTAAGGGGACGTTTCAAGGGTCAGTTGCCACTCCCTGCACCAAGTGCCTATCCGCTGCAGATATGCCTGCATTTCGCTACAATTTTCTAATGCTGCAACTTCTCTGTATACTACAGCAACATCCGCGAAAAGGCGCATGGAACTTCCGACACTATCTACTAGGTCATTTATATATATTGTGAAAAGCAATGATCCCATAACACTCCCCTGTGGCAGGCCAGAGGTTACCTTAACGTTTGTAGACGTCTCTCCATTGATAGCAACATCTACCTGGGAGCCTGTATCTAATATTTTCTGTGTCCCATGAACAAATAAAGCGAGTTGGGTCTCACACGATCGCTGTTTCCGGAATCCATATTGGTTCCTACAGAGTAGATTCTGGGTTTCCAAAAACGACATGATACGCGAGCAAAAAACATGTACTAAAATTCTACAACAGATCGACGTCAGAGATATAGGTCAATAGTTTTGCGCATCTGCTCGACGACCCTTCTTGAAGACTGGGACTACCTGTGTTCTTTTTCAATCATTTGGAACCTTCCGTTCCTCTAGAGACATGAGGTACACGGCTGTTAGAAGGGGGGCAAGTTCTTTCGCGTACTCTGTGTAGAATCGAATTGGTATCCCGTCAGGTTCAGTGGACTTTCCTCTGTTGAGTGATTCCAGTTGTTTTTCTACTCCTTGGACACTTATTTCGATGTCAGCCATTTTTTCGTTCGTGCGAGGATTTAGAGAAGGAACTGCAGTGCGGTCTTCCTCTGTGAAACAGCTTTGGAAAAAGGTGTTTAGTATTTCAGCTTTACGCGTGTCATCCTCTGTTTCAATACCATCATCATCCCGGAGTGTCTGGATATGCTGTTTCGAGCCACTTACTGATTTAACGTAAGACCAGAACTTCCTAGGATTTTCTGTCAAGTCGGTACATAGAATTTTACTTTCGAATTCACTGAACGCATAGCCCTCCTTGCGCTAACTTTGACTACGTTTAGCTTCTGTTTGTCTGAGAGATTTTGGCTGCGTTTAAACTTGGAGTGAAGCTCTCTTTGCTTTCGCAGTAGTTTCCTAACTTTGTTGTTGAACCACAGTGGGTTTTTCCCATCCCTCACAGTTTTACTCGGCACGTACCTATCTAAAACGCATTTTACGATTGCCTTGAACTTTTTCCATAAACACTCAACATTGTCAGTGTCGGAACAGAAATTTTCGTTTTGATCTGTTAGATAGTCTGAAATCTGCCTTCTATTACTTTTGCTAAACAGATAAACTTTCCTCCCTTTTTTTTATATTCCTATTAACTTCCATATTCAGGGATGCTGCAACGGCCTTATGATCACTGATTCCCTGTTCTGCACTTACAGAGTCGAAAAGTTCGGGTCTGTTTGTTATCAGTAGGTCCAAGATGTTATCTCCACGAGTCGGTTCTCTGTTTAATTGCTCGAGGCAATTTTCGGATAGTGCACTCAGCATAATGTCACTCAATTCTCTGTCCCTACCACCTGTCCTAAACATCTGAGTGTCCCAGTCTATATCTGGTAAATTGAAATCTCCACCTGAGACTATAACATGCTGAGAAAATTTATGTGAAATGTATTCCAAATTTTCTCTCAGTTGTTCTGCCACTAATGCTGCTGAGTCGGGAGGTCGGTAAAAGGAGCCAACTATTAACCTAGCTCGGTTGTTGAGTGTAACCTCCACCCATAATAATTCACAGGAACTATCCACTTCTACTTCACTACAGGGTAAACTACTACTAACAGCGACAAACACGCCACCACCGGTTGCATGCAATCTATCCTTTCTAAACACCGTCTGTGCCTTTGTAAAAATTTCGGCAGAATTTATCTCTGGCTTCAGCCAGCTTTCTGTACCTATAACGATTTCAGCTTCGGTGCTTTCTATCAGCGCTTGAAGTTCCAGTACTTTACCAATGCAGCTTCGACAGTTTACAATTACGATTGCTGCTTGGTCCCCGTATGCCCTGACGTTACCCCGCACCCTTTGAGGCTGTTGCCCTTTCTGTACTTGCCCGAGGCCATCTAATCTAAAAAACCGCCCAGTCCACGCCACACAACCCCTGCTAGCCGTGTAGCCGCTTGCTGCGTGTAGTGGACTCCTGACCTATCCAGCGGAACCCGAAACCCCACCACCCTATGGCGCAAGTCGAGGAATCTGCAGCCCACACGGTCGCAGAACCGTCTAAGCCTCCGATTCAGACCCTCCACTCTGCTCTGTACCAAAGGTCCGCAGTCCGCAGTCAGTCCTGTTGACGATGCTGCGGATGGTGAGCTCTGCTTTCATCCCACTAGCGAGACTGGCAGTCTTCACCAAATGAGATAGCCGCCGGAAGCCAGAGAGTATTTCCTCCGATCCATAGCGATACACATCATTGGTGCCGACATGAGCGACCACCTGCAGATGGGTGCACCCTGTACCCTTCATGGCATCCGGATGGACCCTTTCCACATCTGGAATGACTCCCCCGGTATGCACACGGAGTGCACATTGGTTTTCTTCCCCTCTCTTGCTGCCATATCCGTAAGGGGCCCCATTACGCGCCTGATGTTGGAGCTCCCAACTACCAGTAAGCCCACCCTCTGCGACCGGCCGGATCTTGCAGACTGAGGGGCAACCTCTGAAACAGGACAAGCAGCCATGTCCGGCCGAAGATCAGTGTCAGCCTGAGACAAAACCTGAAACCGGTTCGTCAGACAAACTGGAGAGGCCTTCCGTTCAGCCCTCCGGAATGTCTTTCGCCCCCTGCCACACCTCGAGACGACCTCCCACACTACCACAGGTGAGGGATCAGCCTCAATGTGGACAGTATCCCGGGCAGCCACAGTCGTAGTCCGATCGGGGGATGCGTGGTACGAGCTATCCGTCCCCGACAAACCCCCATCCGGACCCCCACCCCCACAGTGATGCCCATTGGCAACAGCCTCAAGCTGTGTGACCGAAGCCAACACTGCCTGAAGCTGGGAGCGAAGGGATGCCAACTCAGCCAGCATCCGAACACAGCAGTTGCAGTCCCTATCCTTGCTAAAACTGTTGTGAAAAGAATGTCTGAACTAATCTACAGAGAGCACAAACAATTCGACACAAAATTTAAACAGTTATTAAAATACAAGATTGCCTAATAGATGCAGTAATGCTGCTACTTGCGCACTGCTGACACACTGCTCGGCGGCGAGAGAAGACTACGCGATTTTACACTATTCAGGTACTAAAGCGCGATGCTACAACTCTCAAATACTATAATTCGTCCGAAATTTATGAATTAAATAATGCAAGTACCAAAAAAACTAAAAGAAATTAAAAATTAAACTATGTAACAAATAAGTGAGCTAAGAGTATACGACTTCCTGCTGCAGCTGCTTATCCAATGGCGGTAGGGAGCATTTTCTAACTAGGCCTATCAGTAGTTAGTGCCTTTAGTAGTTAGAGTCTTTTATTTAGCTGGCAGTACTGGCGCTCGCTGCATTGCAGTAGTTCAAGTAACGAATTTATGTGAGGTAAGTGATTTGTGAAAGGTATAGGTTAATGTTAGTCAGGGCCTCTTTTTTGTAGGGATTATTGAAAGTCAGATTGCGTTGCGCTAAAAAATATTGTGTGTCAGTTAGTGTTGATCAGAATAGGTAAAGAGCGAAATGTATGAGCACGTTCAGTTCTGATCACCTGTTTGAAAATAAAATAATGTAAGAGGTTTATCAGCACAGTAATTCAATAACTTTTCTAAGGGGACGTTTCATATGTCGACCCTTAGCTGAGGATACCTCACTGGAATTTGCTGATTTTTTTTCTTGTAGTTTGTGTAATTAGTGTAGCTATTGTTTATTGCTAGCGCATAATCATAGAAAGAATTTCCATTGTAGTTGTAGTTTTTCATTGTTGTACAGCAGAACAGTTGTGGCATGGATGTAGATTTGCACCAAGTATTTCGCAGCTGCGCTTGCAGTTAACTAGATATTATTTTCAGTGCTATGTTAATGTGTTTTCTTATTTTGCTCTTCAAATTGTGCTTTTCTGTGTTATCGTGTGAAATATTGTGACAATAATGGTGTGTTGAAAACGTAACACTAGGCTCCAAAGTAAACAGAGAAATAATAGTGCTGACGAGCGTAGCTTATCAGCACCACTGTGTAATGAATTAACAGACATTCAAAGTGGTAATTTGGTAATTGTGCATAGGGAAATGGAGCGGGTGGCAAATAATGGCGTAGACAGTGAAACAATTAGTGAACAGGGAAGCATTATCGATAGATCGGTCGGCAACAGCTCGCCTCAGGAATCCGAAATGACAGGACAAAATCTCGCAAATACTGTAGATTCAGGTTTTGGATCCTCAGCGTTTTCTCAAATAAGTCAAGACACATTTTCTGCTTGTCAAAATGTGAATGTTGCCGGTGCAAATTCACTGCCGAAAAGCACTAAGGAACATGTTTCAGACACTAGTGCATTGTTATTACAATTAATACAACAAATGGGACAAACACAGCAAAAGCTTCAAAAGTTAGACACAATGGAACAAAATCTTCGAAAGTTAGACACAATGGAACAAAATCTTCAAAGGTTAGACACCACGCTTGAACCAACACGTGAAGATTTAACTACTGAGTCTAACTACTGAGTTTAACTACTGAGTTTAACTACTGAGTATAACTACTGAGTTTAACTACTGAGTTTAACTAATGAGTTTAACTACTGAGCTGTGGTTCATGGTGTGGGTTCCTGTAGTCATGTCCTAGTTCATGAACCATGGGCAACGTATGAGTGGTCAAGTAAGTGGTCCCGACAGTCGGGATACTAGTTACTGTGGAATAAGGCTGGGCATCTCGGACATATTCTGAGTCGAGGTCACCTTTGTGCTCATACGGCAAAGACTACCAAATCCACTGGTTAGTCCCTCAACCGTTAGGGATAAAACCCAATGGTACTCGGGGCAAGTAAGGCTAGCAACCTGCTTCCCTGGTACTTTAAATATGATGCTGGCAACAATCAGAGCAAAATGTCTCGGACCTTTGGAGGTGACGGAGTCCCACCTCTAACTGACAAACCAGGGGCTTCCAAGATACGACTTGGCAAACAAATGGTAACGAGATGGGGAGCTATTAATATCAATGGGGGCTACTCTGGGAAGAAGGTAGAGCTGGCAGAGGTTGCAAGTAAGATGGGGCTGGACGTTTTAGCTGTTAGTGACATTCGGGTAAGGGGTGAGAAAGAAGAGGAAGTAGGAGAATACAAGGTCTACCTGTCAGGAGTCAAAGCAGGAATAGCACAATGGGGTGTAGGGCTTTACATCAGGAAAGAAATGGAACCCAGCGTAGTTGCACTAACGTATGTAAACGAACGAATGATGTGGATAGATTTGAGTGTCTAGCAAGAAAATTAGGATTGTGTCAGTATATTCGCATTGTGAAGGGACAGATCAAGATAAGATGGATAGTTTTTATGAGGCACTCAGTGATGTAGTTGTTAGAGTAAAGGACAAGGACAGTGTTCTGCTCATGGGTGATTTTAATGCCAGGATTGGAAATCGAACAGAAGGGTATGAAAAGGTTATGAGTAAATTTGGAGAGGATATGGAGGCCAACAGGAACGGGAAACAACTCTTGGATTTCTGTGCCAGTATGGGCTTAGTGATCACAAACTCCTTTTTTAAACATAAGAACATTCACCGGTATACTTGGGAAGGCAGGGGAACCAGATCTGTCATTGACTATATAATAACATAGTGGGAATTCAGGAAGGCTGTGAGGGACACACGTGTATTTAGGGGATTCTTTGATGACACTGATCATTATTTAATCTGCAGTGAAATTGGGATTGTGAGGCCGAAAGTGCAGGAGGTCAGGTCCATATGTAGGAGGATAAGAGTGGACAAACTTCAGGATAAGGAAATCAGGCACAAGTACATAACAGCGATCTCAGAAAGGTACCAGTTAGTTGAATGTAATCAATTACAGTCATTGAAAAAGGAATCGACAAGGTACAGGGGCACAGTATTAAAGTGGCTAAAGAATGTCTTGGAACAGTAGTATGTAAAAGTAGGATGAAGCGAACAGCTTGGTGGAATGACACAGTGAAGGCAGCCTGTAAAAGGAAAAAGAAGGCGTATCAAAAATGGCTACATACTAGATTTCAGGTAGACGGAGACAATTATGTTGAAGAAAGAAACAAAGCGAAACAGATAATTGCAGCATCCAAGAAGAAATCTTGGGAAGACTTTGGAAACAGGTTGGAGACTATGGGTCAAGCTGCTGGAAAACCATTCTGGAGTGTAATTAGCAGTCTTCGAAAGGGAGGTAAGAAGGAAATGACAAGTATTTTGGACAGGTCAGGCAAACTGCTGCTGAATCCTGTGGATACCTGGGCCAGATGGAGGGAATATTTTGAAGAGTTGCTCAATGTAGGTGAAAATACGATTAGTAATGTTTCACATTTCGAGGTAGACTGGGATAGGAATGATGATGGAAATAGGATCACATTTGAGGAAGTGGAGAAAATGGTCAATAGATTGCAGTGCAATAAAGCAGCTGGGGTGGATGAAATTAAGTCGGAACTCATCAAATACAGTGGAATATCAGGTCTTAAATGGCTACACAGGATAAATGAAATGGCCTGGGAGTCGGGACAGGTTCCATCAGACTGGACAAAAGCAGTAATCACACCAGTCTTTAAAGATGGAAACAGAAAAGATTGTAACAACTACAGAGGTATCTCTTTGATCAGCGTTGTGGGTAAAATCTTCTCAGGTATTGTTGAAAGGAAAGTGCGAGTATTAGTTGAGGACCAATTGGATGAAAATCAGTGTGGGTTTAGGCCTCTTAGAGGTTGTCAGGACCAGATCTTTAGCTTACGGCAAATAATGGAGAAGTGTTATGAGTGGAACAGGGAATTGCATCTATGCTTTATAGACCTAGAAAAGGCATATGACCGGGTTCCTAGGAGGAAGTTATTGTCTGTTCTACAAGATTATGGAATAGGAGGCAAACTTTTGCAAGCAATTAAAGGTCTTTAAATGGATAGCCAGGCAGCAGTTAGAGTTGACTGTAAATTGAGTTCATGGTTCAGAGTAGTTTCAGGGGTAAGACAAGGCTGCAATCTGTCTCCACTGTTGTTCATATTATTTATGGATCATATGTTGAAAACAATAAACTGGCTGGGTGAGATTAAGATATGTGAACACAAAATAAGCAGTCTTGCATATGCGGATGACTTAGTTGTGATGGCAGATTGGATTGAAAGTTTGCAAAGTAATATTTCAGAGCTAGATCAGAAATGTAAGGACTATGGTATGAAGATTAGCATCTCCAAAACAAAAGTAATGTCAGTGGGAAGGAAATATAAACCGATTGAGTGCCAAATAGGAGGGAACAAAGTTAGAACAGGTGGACGGTTTCAAGTACTTAGGATGCATATTCTCACAGGATGACAACATAGTGAAAGAACTGGAAGCGAGGTATAGCAAAGCTAATGCAGTGAGCGCTTAGCTACGATCTACTCTCTTCTGCAAGAAGGAAGTCAGTACCAAGACTAAGTTATCTGTGCACCGTTCAATCTTTCGACCAACTTTGTTGTATGGGAGTGAAAGCTAGGTGGATTCAGGTTACCTTATCAACAAGGTTGAGGTTACGGATATGAAAGCTAGGATGATTGCAGGTACTAGTAGATGGGAACAATGGCAGGAGGGTGTCCACAATGAGGAAATCAAAGAAAAACTGGGAATGAACCCTATAGATGTAGCAGTCAGGGCGAACAGGTATAGATGGTGGGGTCATGTTACACGCATGGGTGAAGCATGGTTACCCAAGAGACTCATGGGTTCAGCAGTAGAGGGTAGGAGGAGTCGGGGCAGACCAAGGAGAAGGTACCTGGATTCGGTTAAGAATGATTTCGAAGTAATAGGTTTAACATCAGAAAAGGCAGCAATGTTAGCACTGAATAGGGGATCATGGAGGAATTTTATAAGGGGGCTATGCTCCAGGCTGAACGTTGAAAGGCATAATCAGTCTTAAATGATGATGATGATGATGATGATGATGATGATGATGATGATGTTACATAAAATCGAATCGAAATGTCAAAAAGTCTGTAATGACGTAAAAGCACAAATTTGTAAGCATTTCGAACCTATTTTTTCGCGGCATGAAAATACATTACAGAATCACGAAGCAGCCATAAAAGAACTGCAAACTATTGTTCCTGAGAAACATGAGACCTTGCAAGCTAAGATTGACTCAGTTGCATCTACCGATTCGGTTACGCAACTTGCAAAAAATCAGGAAAACTTAAAGGACACAGTAGATACGATTTCAACACAAATGGACACTCTGAAACTTGGTTCAGAAAAACAGACTGAGGTAATAAGTTCACTATCGGAGAAAAGTAGCCGAACTTCGGATCAGTTCACTAACTTATCTACAAAGGTGGATGATGAACTGAATGACACAAGACCTGTAGCCTTCAGTGACACAGAAGAGTACGAACAAGTGAGGAAATTCAAACAAAATCAGAATCAAATTAATACGCAACACCAAAGAGAAATCCGGGAAGTACAAGATCAGGTCACACAGGTAATACAAGAATTACATATTTCAGAGGACACTCGCGCTCCAATGCGGGAAGAGGGACATAGAAATACGGAACAGCCTCGTGCGTGAGAAACTTGGCGTGCAGATCGACGTGACCGACATTGACAGAAGCCACCGTGTTGGGCGCAGGATACCAGGTGCCATGAAACCCAGGCCCATAATAATTAAATTTGTGTCATACCGGAAAAGAGCTGAAGTGTTTGCCCAGAAAAGAAAACTCGCCAAGAGTGGGGTTACCCTGAGGGAAGATCTGACGCGCAAAAGACTAAAAGTTTTGAACACTGCGATCACACAGTTCGGCCTTCAAAATGTATGGACCCAGGATGGCAGGATCGTAGTCAAGACGGAAGGAGGGAGGAAAACGGTGACGAACTCCGAACTGAAAGTCTGAGCGAAATATCGCGAGACACAAAGTCTCATATTGTACTCTGTCTAATATAAGTTAATTTTTATTCTTTTTTTCATTTTTTACGTAAATATTGCTTTGTTATTTCTATAAGCACCATAAGTACTCTCTTTAAAATCAGTCTATTGTTTCACATAAATATTGCTTCTTTATTTGTCTATCATAAGTGCTCATGCATATTCATATTATCAGCCAAACGGGAATTAACATTGTCCATTAACAGGAATCTCCTTCAAACCGCCTTTCTATATCTGTCATTTTCATCCACGTCACTACCACTACTACTACTATTATCTTTTTCGTAACCACTACTGCCACTTTCCATCTTTCTTTTTGCTCCTTTGTCCAATACCTCCAGCTTGTCTTTCACCTTTAGCTCACAGACGCTTGAGTCAGTCACGACCTTGGACACACCTGTAAATATGTCTTCCCCCGCGAAATCCAGCTTTTGTCCCTCTTCCGGCCAGCAGGTAGACGGAGCGCGCTCGGTCCTACAGGCAGCCACAATGGGACGGACCGGTTCCGGCGACGGGCTCTTTGTGGCCCACGCGAACGCGCAGTCGCTAACGGCTCACTTCGACGAGTTCTGTGACCTGTTCTGCCAATCGCTGTTCCATGTTATCCTCGTCTCTGAAACTTGGTTGAAACCAAACATTTCTTCCGACGCTATCCGAATCAATGGTTACTCTCTCCTAAGAGCAGATCGTGAAACACGACGTGGAGGTGGTGTGGGTGCCTATGTTCGCTCTGATCTCAGACCTACTGTACTATGCACATCGGATGCAAAGGGTGAAGGAGAAGCAGAGTTCTTGTTTTTCGAAATAAACACATCAAATCAGAAACTGCTAATTGGAGTAATCTATAAACCTCCAAACGTCGGTGCTATGTCCTCCTTTCAGTCTGCCCTGTCCTCGCTCGTGACACTGTATGAACACATAATCATTATGGGCGACACAAACATCGACTTACAGTTAAAATCTCCCTCTGCAGAAAAACTAAGGAGACTGTTCCACTCCAATGATATGAGTTTAACACCGCTGGACCCAACTCATCACACGCCACACAGCCATACACTCATAGATATAATAGCAACAAAGCGACCAAATAAAATAATTCCCGCCAATCAGACATCCGCTCCAGGACTCTCTGCTCACGACGTGATATTCTTAAATTACTCAGTGCATACTACCAAAGAAAAATCTCACCTGGTAACCTACAGAAACCTAAAAAATGTTAACCATGACGCTCTTCAAAAGGATTGCTCAGACATCCCTTGGCATGATATAAGCAATGAACCGACTTTAGACGGAAAAATTCGGGAATTATGTCGCAAAATTATTACACTGTATGATAAACATGCTCCTCAACGCACTGTCAAGGTAAAGAGAGCTCCCGCTCCGTGGCTCACCACTGCATTACGCCAGTTAATGAATAAACGTGATGCTGCACATAGGGCCTTCAAGCGTAACCCAACTCCCGAGGCGTACGAAGCTTATAGGAAACTCCGAAATAGAACCAAGCAAAGCGTGAGGAATGCCAAAATCAGACATGCCCGCTCTGTTGTATGCGGTATAACAAAACCTGCTGCACTGTGGAAAAAGCTGCGCAGTTTCGGTATAGGGAAGCGAAGATCTGACGCTGTTTATCAAGCGTCTGCAGAAGAATTCAATGATTTCTTCTCAACAGCTATTAACTGCCACGCAGCGACAAATTACCAGCCCCAAGATATCAATCTCTCGAGAGACAAGTTTTACCTAAAACATGTAACTACTGGCACAGTACACAAGGCAATTATGAGAATCTCTTCCGAGGCAGTAGGAAATGATGGAGTGAGCATTGGCATGATTAAGAACGTCGTAGACACTATTACTCCAGTTATCACAGACATCTTCAACCTGTCTCTTGTCAGTAGTACATATCCTACTGAGTGGAAGCAAAGTTTAATTCAACCTATACCCGAGACTGACAACCCTAAGTCGCCAGGTGATTACAGGCCGATCAGCATACTACCTGCAATATCTAAAGCCCTAGAATACATCGTCCATGAACAGCTGACGGATTACCTCAAAACTCATAACATCCACAACAAATATCAGTCAGGCTTTCGAAAGCACCATAGTACAGCAACTGCATTAATCAAAGTAACTGATGACATTAAACATGCTATGGACAGACGTGAAGCTACCATCCTAACACTGCTTGACTTTAGCAAGGCTTTTGATACAGTTGACTTTGATATATTACTAATTAAAATGAAACAGCTGAATTTCTCAAACAGCGCTATACACTGGTTCGACAGCTACCTCAAAAACAGAAGTCAACAAGTCATTTGTGGGTCGGAAAAGTCTTCATGGAAAAACGTGCGCTCTGGAGTTCCCCAAGGCTCCGTCCTTGGTCCATTACTCTTCTCACTGTACATTAATGATATTTCTTCAGTGATTCACTCCTGCAACTACCATCTATATGCCGACGACATCCAACTGTACATAAGTGCAAGCCCCAAGAACATTGCTGACGCAGTAGCGAGTATGAACGCAGATCTTTGCTCTGTTTCTCGATGGGCACAGAACCTAGGTCTGAAACTAAACCCCAAGAAATCCCAGGTCATACTTATATCTCATCCAAAGTTAATCAGTCGATACTTTCGCGAAACAGTCCCTCAAATACTCCTCAATGGTACCCAACTACCATACCAAAAAACAGTAAAAGACCTTGGAATAATCTTGGATGAACACCTAAACTGGGAAGAACAAACAGTCACAGCTTGCCGGAAATCGCTCTCCTCCCTACATGCAATTCAAAAATTTAGAAAAATATTTCCAACCATGTTAAACAAAAATTAGTCCAAACACTAGTCTTGCCTAATCTTTACTACTGTGATGTAGTTCAACACGGCACAAATAGTGAAAATTCGAGATGCCTCGAGCTAGTGATGAATGCTTGCGTTAGATACGTATGCAATATACGGTTGTATGATCATATCAGTCCTTCATACTCCCAGCTAGGTTGGATACGCCCACATAAGGCACGCGATCTCCACACGATGTGCTTACTTCAACGATTTCTTAGCCACTGGTGCCCCCAATACTTATCTTCTCACATTAAACACCTATCATCATTCCACAACCGCAATACCAGATCGGATACATCTAGCATCTTGGCTGTACCTTTACATAACACAAAATCTTTCTCTGTGTCTTTCTCCATCTCAGCCATACGACTATGGAACGCACTCCCCTGTGATCTGCGTCTTATCCAGAGCCACTTAACATTCAAGAGGGAACTCAAGACTTACATATTAGGGACGGTATAGCCACCATTGTCGTGCCCCTCTCATCTTTTTCTTTCTCCTCTCCATCATAGCTTCGAATTTTACCATTCTATTTCTCCTCCTCTAACTTATCTACCTTTTCTATATCTCTTTCACCCCATTCTATCGTCTTATGTCTCTGCTTGATGAGAATAACTCACAAGCTGCAAGAATATAACGAGAAAATTCCCAACTAGCAATAGGACTGACATTCATAAAAGAAAAAATATGTTCACTTTCCTATACATAGTCATTACTATTATTATTATTCTTGATTATTATAATTACTTTTTGATTGTTATAATTATCATTGTAGTACTTTTATAATCTCTAATTTTTTCTGTAACATTAGTACTGTATAACATGTTATATGTCCTTAATGTTCTGTAGAAACTGAAATTTGTTGAATCTGAGTATGCCTGGTTAGGTGTAAGAGAGGGCCTGAAGGCCCTAATCTTGCCAGGTAAAATAAATGCATAAATAAATAAATAAAATAAATAAATAATAACACAGGGCACTTCGGAAATTATGAAAGAAATTGGCAAGGTACACCGAATTTTGAGATGGAATCGCAGAAACGACGTAACAATGACCGACATGCGACTCGCCGACATGATGATTTTGACTATAAGCTGTTTATTACTACACGTAAATTCAAATCATTTAAGAATTCCGGCAACGACATTCGTCCACAAGCGTGTCTTCATCAATTCTCTTATTGTTTTCCTCCCAACTGGTCATTAGAGCACAGATTAGAATTTATGTGTGGCTACTTAGAGAATGAACCAGCTGTAAGAATGCGATCGGTCATTCATGATTGCCACAGTGAAGGAGAATTTTACCATGCCTTTCTCTCATCATATTGGTCTCAAGCCACACAAGACCAAGTAAAACATAACATCATAATGATGAAACATTTCGAACAATCTGAATTTTCCAGTCTTGTGAAATATTTTGAAGACATGTTGCACAAGAATCAGTACCTGTCAAACCCTTACAGCCCCTCAGAACTCATCCGCATTTTCTTAATCAAATTGCCTGAACATTTATGACATATTATTTTGGTGGGACGTTACAAAGACGACATTGAAGCTTTTCAGGGACTGTTATAAGAATTGGAAATTGACACTGACAATCGCGGAACTCGAAATCAGGAGCACAACAATTACAGGTCACATCTGTCACAATTCTGCGATGACAGAAATAATAACTGGGCATGACAAGGCTATTCTTACAATGTAAATCGTGTCCAAACCAGACACCACCCGTATGACAACCGTTGGCAGAGTAGTAATAATTACAGAGAAAGATTGCATTTCCATAGTAATGAATGTGACAGAGACAACCATAGAGACTGACAATATGGGAATCAAAACAATTATTATCAAGGGAGACAGAATAACTTCAGACACAACGGTCCTCCATGCAGTTACGGCTCAGAGAGAAGTTCTCCACCACGTGACTGACAAGAAATTAATTACAAAAATTACTGACATGACGACAGACGATATAATCATGTAAGTAGGCTGTTTATATTTTTGTCTGCCATTGTAGTGTTGCTAACTATCCCTATCAGTAGTTAGTGCCTTCAGTAGTTTGAATCTTTTATTTAGCTGGCAGTAGTGGCGCTCGCCGTATTGCAGTAGTTCGAGTAACGGAGATTTTTGTGAGGTAAGTGATTTGTGAAAGGTATAGTTTAATGTTACTCAGGGCCATTCTTTTGTAGGGATTTTTGAAAGTCTGATTGCGTTGCGCTAAATAATATTGTGTGTCAGGTTAAGCACAGTCGTGTATAAATTTTTCTAAGGGGATGTTTCATATGGCGACCCTGCCAGGATTCGAACCTGGAATCTTCTGATTTTTTCTTGTAGTTTGTGTATTTAGTGTAGCTTTTGTTTATTGCTAGCGCGTAATTATAGAGAGAATTTCCTTGGTAGTTGTGGTTTTTCATTGTTGCACAGTAAAACAGTGTGGCATGCATGTAGATTTGCACCAAGTATTTCGCAGCTGCAATTAACTAGATATTATTTTCAGTGCTGTGTTAATGTGTTCTCTTATTTTTGCTCTTCAAATTGTGTTTTTCTGTGTTACCATGTGAAATATTGTCACAATAATGGCGTGTGAAAAACGTAACACTAGGCTCCAAAGTAAACTGAGAAATAATAGTGACGACGAGCGTAGCTTATCAGCACCACTGTGTAGTGAATTAACAGACGTTCCAAGTAGTAATTTGGTAATTGTGCATAGGGAAATGGAGCGGGCGGCAAATAATGGTGTAGACAGTGAAACAGGTTGTGAACAGGGAAGCATTATCGATCGATCGGTCGGCAACAGCTCGCCTCAGGAATCCGAAATGACAGGACACAATCTTGCAAATACTGTAGATTCAGGTTTTGCGTCCTCACCCTTTTCTCAAATAAGTCAAGACACATTTTCTGCTATTCAAACTGCGAATATTGCCGGTTCAAATGCACTGCCGAAAAGCGTAGAGGAACAGATTCCAGACACTAATGCATTGTTATTACAACTAATGCAACAAATGGAACAAAATCAGAGACAAACACAGCAACAGTTAGACACAATGGGACAAAATCTTCAAAAGTTAGACACAATGGAACAAAATCAGAGACAAACACAGCAAAAGCTTCAAAAGTTAGACACAGTGGAACAAAATCTTAAAAATTTAGACACAGTGGAACAAAATCTTAAAAAGTTAGACACAGTGGAACAAAATCTTAAAAGGTTAGACACCACACTTGAACAAACACGTGAAGATTTAACTACTGAGTTATATAACATCGAATCGAAATGTCAAAAAATCTGTAATGACGTAAAAACACAAATTTATGAGCATTTCCAACCTATTTTTTCGCGTCATGAAAATGCATTACAGAAGCATGAAGCAGCCATAAAAGAACTGCAAACTATTGTTCATGAAAATCATGAGACCTTGCAAGCTAAAATTGACTTAGTTGCATCTACCGATACGGTTACGCAACTTGCAAAAACTCAGGAAAACTTAAAGGACACAGTAGATTCGATTTCAACACAAATAGACACTCTAAAACTTGGTTCAGAAAAACACACTGAGGAAATGTGTTCACTATCGGAGAAAGTAGCCGAACTTTCGGATCAGGTCACTAACTTATCTACAAAGGTAGATGATGATCTGAATGACACAAGACCCGTAGCCTTCACTGTCACAGAAGAGTATGAACAAATAAGAAAATTCAAACAAAATCAAAATCAAATCAATACACAGTACAAAAGACAAATCCGGTGATACAAGAATTACATATTTCAGAGGACACTCGCGCTCCAACATGGAAAGAGGAACTTAGAAATACAGAAAAGCCACAAAATAATAACACAGGGCATTTCGGTAATTATGAAAGGAATTGGCAAGGTACACTGAATTTTGAGATGGAACCGAAGACACGACGTAACAATGACCGATATGCTACTCGCCGACACGATGACTTTGACTATAAGCTGTTCATTACTACACGTAAATTCAAAACGTTTAAGAATTCTGCCAATGACATTTATCCACAAGCGTGGCTCCATCAATTCTCTCATTGTTTTCCTCCCAACTGGTCATTAGAACACAGATTAGAATTTATGTGTGGCTACTTAGAGAATGAACCAGCTGTAAGAATGCGATTGGTCATTCACGATTGCCACAGTGAAGGAGAATTTTACCATGCCTTCCTCTCAGCATATTGGTCTCAAGCCACACAAGACCGAGTAAAACATGGCATCATAATGATGAAACATTTCGAACAATCTGAATTTTCCAGTCTTGTGAAATATTTTGAAGACATGTTGCATAAGAATCAGTATCTTTCAAACCCATACAGCCCCTCAGAACTCATCTGTATTTGCTTAATCAAACTGCCTGAACATTTACGACATATTATTTTAGCAGGACGTTGCAAAGACGTCATTGAAGCTTTTCAGGGACTGTTACAAGAATTAGAAATTGACACAGACAGTCGCGGGATGCGAAAACAGGAAAACAATCACTACAGGTCACATCCGTCACAGTTCCGTGACGACAGAAACAATAAATGGCCACAACAAGCCTATTCTTACAACGTAAATCGTGACCAAAACAGACACCACCCGTATGACAACCACCGGCAGAGTAATAGTTACAGAGAAAGGTCGCATTTCCGTAGTAATGAATATGACAGAGACACTCATAGAAACAGACAATTTGGCAACCAGAACAATTTTTATCACGGGAGACAGAATAACTTCAGACGCAACGGTCAAGTGCGCAGTTACGATTCACGGAGAAATTCTCCACCACGTGACCAACAGGAAAGAAACTGTGTAAACTACCGACAAAACGACAGACCTGAATTCCATCAGAACTGGCGAGCTTTAAACAGAGCTGGGCCCTCTCGGCAAGGCGAATTTGTGGAAGTTAGGCCTCCTAATCCCAGTAACGACGCGCGCCAACAAAGAAACAGACAATCACTCACACCGCAGGCAGCCGCGTGCGCCGGCTGGCTCAGGGAAAAATAACATTGACGCTAACCTTGAGCAAAATTCCAGTATTCTTTACGGACGAATACCGCATGATAATTGCATTCAAGTTGAAACTCTGCGTACTAGGAAGAGTAAAGGTTTACACCACATTTCACATGTAAAACCGTTTATTGAAAGATAATCTGCCTTTTAACTTTGTCTTTGCCATAAAACGTTTCACTTCACGTTACTAGTATGCTTTAGAAACTGTTACCATGCAACAATGTTTGAAGTTAAATATCCAGTCAAGAACCAAGAGAACTTATTTAAACAGAAATCACGAATGCATTGTTATTGCGAACAGACGACACAGTGTAATTGTGTGTGTACATTCTTGCTTGTTAGTTGCACGATTAGAACATTTACCAGTACTGCTAATGAGATTTTAATGCAACATTTTGGTTCACTTGAAAATACATTCTGGATTTAAAGTACTTTCTTTGAGATACCAGATGACACAGTGGTTAGTTTATGTGACAGCTACACGATTATATCACGACGTTACTAATGAGTGACAATTTACAATGTTGCTTTTGCGGTGTATCTGTTTTATATCTGCACTGTTTTTCTGAATTCTTCTGGAAAGCGAAACATGTTTTAGTAGTAACTTTTGTGGTACAGCTACAATGAGACAGCGTTTTCCATAGCACAACAATACGTTACAGCACAGTACTTTCTTCATCACGGCAATAATCGTAATAAGTAAGATATCTATACGCAAAGCGTTTCACCTTTGTTTATCATGAGGTAAGTACATTGACTTCTGCAGAACTTAGCTTTTGGAGGACGATAACTACGACACTTCCACAGAGATTATCTTACAGCAAGACGCATATTTAGCGCTACAGGACACGTATTTGAGTGATTAATTTTGTACTTAAAACATTTATTTTTAAAGATTTTTGAATTACAAAGAAAGTTTTCCGTGATACATTTCATTCCATTGCTGTAATCTGTAACACCTGAGGGTATAATTACAATAAACCTCAGGGGGGTACACGCCTACTTTGTGTACCATGTGCGTGGCAAGCACAAGGAGCCCTAGCTAATATGGTATTTGCTTATACAACTTTACACATCGGTACCATATTTCTCCAACACAGAATTACATAGCTATCTGATTATTTAACTGAGAGATAAACATGTTTTTTTACTATGTCAGTGACACATGGTTATGTAATTACACCGTTGGATAACTTCACACTTACGAAATTGTATTTTGTCTGTACTGTGTGAACTGTTCATATTTTTTCGGAACCATTGTGATACTATGAGAGCTTTGAATGATGTATTTGGTAAGGGAGCATGATTTTAAAGTACGTTTGAGGTAGATGACACTATTGAAATGAGCAGAGAATTTTATTAGGTTTTGACATTATTGCAGAAAGCTACGACGTTTTTGAGGTTTGACTGAGGTGTTATGATGTTATTTTTACAACGACGATGTGTATTATGCTGTTGAGGTATGTTTATGTCAATAAGATGATGCTACCATATATGAGGAATGTGATTACGTGTTTATATGTATATGAATAATGAATAGAAGTTAGGGACTCTTGACTTGTGAAAAAAGGATGTTCGAAACCAAGAAACGTACTTTAAGAGTTATGAAATGTGAGTAAATGCGTGAATGTATCACATTTTTTTGGACACTGTTATATTCATAGGAGTTTGTTTCTACACATTTGCAACGTAAATTCTCGACCTGTGAAATTTTGTATATGAGACTGTCACTGTAGCGGAAACTGCTGTCATAAATATTTCCATAAGAAAGTTAAGTGACCACCTGCACGTAATGCGTCGTGGGCACACAGCTGTGTCAGACGCCGGGAGAACAAGTCGTTAGTGAGTGCCTCGTCAGAAGCACAGGTAGAAAAAAAGAAAGGGGAGGCCATTGTCCTCGCTATTGACATTTCCTTGTTGATAGCATACTGTGGAGCTCGTAATTTATGATATTTACTGAAATGCCTAATGAAATGATGAGAAACATTTCACGGCTATTGTCTTGCTAGTTGAGAAAAATGCCATATGGCTTGCTTTATGTCTTTATTTACATATTTTGTTTAATATCTAGTTTCTAGCTGCACTGCAGCATTGGTTAAAATAAAATTTAATATATGTACTAATATAGTTACTTTATGCCTACAGATCCAGTCAATAACAAATTTATGATTTACTTCCAAGAAAACGAGGGCATATAAATAGACATTTCCCTTCACAGGAATTGCATAAATAATTTCTTTACGATTTGGTAACTTATCTGCTAGTGTAAGTTCTCGTGATGCATCACTCTAGTGTTAAGATGTGACATAAGTATTAAACATGGCCATTTTTACTGTAATATTTTTTCTGCTTGAGCTATGTCATGTTTAGGTATAAGTTGCTGCTGTTTGCCAGGCATAGTGTTATCGAATTTGACTTTGTATTATTCTGTTAAGCCAGTTTTACTAATGATTTACTTTTATTATTTGCTGCACATTGCCTTAGATTAGTTGTAATATTACTATTGCTTTGCTAATTTCTTAATGCTGCTTGCTTCGCAAATCTGCGTTTTTTTCATTGCTGTTTATATTAATTGTTTTATGTGATGCTGCATTGCCTCGTCCGTTGGTATATATATATCTGAGCTCAGTAGATTTAAGTTAGCTTAAGAGGGGTAGACTATATAAGAAACTAACTATACTATGATGACTTGGAAGAAATGTATTGAGAAGCTATATGAAAATGGTTTGGGCAAAAAAAAAAAAAAAAAAAAAAGGATACTGTACAGTGGAGAAAAACTATTTTTGACAGAGGATGTGGACAGAATACAGAAAGCAGGCTTAAATAGGACTTTTGGGGAATAATGATGAATGAAGGGAGATCTCCATGCAAAATACTGCAGTAAAACAAACCCTGTCCTTTCCTTTTGTGTCATCCCTCTATATGTTTGTGTACCCTTGTGTATTTGTGTTTTTCCTGTCTTTATGTGTTTAGCTGAGGAGAGCTATGTTGTAGACATTTTCTAATACTCTGTTATTTACTTTGTAAAGATGTTTAGACATTATTTATACTGTTTGGTTGCTCACATGTGAAGGTGATGTTTCAAACGTTCTTCTGATATTTTATGTATTTACTTATGTCATAATTCCTGTAACATTGATGTATATGTTAGTTCAATTCTTTTGTAAAGCCCATATTACTACAAATGTTATCTGTATTGTTATGTTTTTAATGATGTATTTTGTACCTTTGTTATTGTATTTTTATGTTATAAAATTGTAATTGACACCAGTTCATATAATTAAGTAACTTGTAAGTTACATTTCACTGCACACTTTTCTGTCGGTCATAGTAATGGACAATATGTGAGAAGTAGGGACTGATAGTGTTTGCACATGTGGTAATAATTCAGCAAGGGACTGGATAACAGCATTGCTGGTTCTAAGGACAATTCCACAAACTTTGTGAGTGCACAAGTGTTGGTTTATGGACTTGCTATCTTCTCTGCAAGATCCTTCGATGGTGATTGTGCACCTGCACAGTCGCAACAGATGGCTGCTGGCCGTCTCTACAAGGACTACAGTGGGTCTGCATCTTTGATGGCCAACCAATACCACAATCTCTACCAGGACTATAGTGGGCCTGTCCACAATTTCTACAAGGATTGCAGTGGCTCTGCACCTCTGGTGGCCCACCAATACCACAATCTCTACCAGGACTACAGTGGGTCTACTCTGTGATGACCTACCTACCAATCTTCTTCAAGATGTCGAATGACTCTGCTGTGGGTTTGCTCTGTTGTGGCCTATTACCTGTCAGCATGTCAAGTGTCAGCACTGTCTTTCCGTTGGAAGGACAACACTACTTCTTCAAGACTGCATGGAAATCCACTACTTCTGTGTGCAATTTTTTTTACTAATGAGACTTTGTGAAAAAAACTGTAATTACTATTATGATGAATGATCAGGACTATCTTTATGGACTGTGAGAAAATTTTAGCTTTTGACCAACATTTTGTTAATAAGTGTGTGCATTTGATATCTTTGTTATTGTAATTATGAAAAAATTTTTCAAATCATTATTGGCCACTGCCCAAAAATATTTTTTAAAATTTTTGTGGGGAGCATGGGGCTATGTAAGTAGGCTCTTTAGATTTTTGTCTGCCATTGTAGTGTTGGGCAGTGGCAGCTGGTTGTGAACAGCGCGTAGCGTTATGCAGTTAGAGGTGAGGCGCCAGCAGTGGTGGATGTGAGGAGAGAGATGGCGGAGTTTTGAAATTACATATATTATGACTTTTGATGATATTAAGGTAAATACAGTGTTTGTTCTCTATTAAAATCTTTCATTTGCTAACTATCCCTATCAGTAATTAGTGCCTTCAGTAGTTTGAATCTTTTATTTAGCTGGCAGTAGTGGCGCTCGCCGTATTGCAGTAGTTCGAGTAACGGAGATTTTTGTGAGGTAAGTGATTTGTGAAAGGTATAGTTTAATGTTACTCAGGGCCATTCTTTTGTAGGGATTTTTGAAAGTCTGATTGCGTTGCGCTAAATAATATTGTGTGTCAGATTAAGCAGAGTCGTGTATAAATTTTTCTAAGAGGACGTTTCAATCATAACGACAGACCTGAATTTCACCAGAACTGGCGAGATTCAAACAGGGCAGGGCCTTCTCGGCAAGGTGAATTTATAGAAGTTATGTCTCCTAATCCTAACAACGACACGCGCCAACAAAGAGACAGACAATGACTCGCACCGCAGGCAGCCTCGTGCGCTGGCTGGCTCAGAGAAAAATAACATAGATGCTAACCTTGAGAAAAATTTTAGTGTTCCTTACCGACGCTTACAACATGATAATTGCTTTGAAATTGAAACACTGTGCACTAGAAAGGGTAAAAGATTGCACCACGTTTTACATGTAAAACCGTTTATTGAGGGATAATCTGTTTTTTTAACTTAGTCTTTGCTATAAAATTTTTCACTTCACATTACTAGTACTCATTGTCACACTTAGAAGCTGTTAACATGCAACTATGTTTTAAAGTTAACTATCCAGTCAAAAACCAAGAGAACTTATTTAAACAGAAATTACGAATGCATTGTTATAGTGAACAGAGGACACGGTGTTATTGTGTATGTACATTCTTGCTTGTTAATTGCACGATTACATAACGACTATAAGGCTTACATACTTAGAACATATACTGCTAATGAGATCTTAATGCAACATTTTGGCTTAGTTGAAAAGACATTCTTTATCTGAAGTACTTTCTGTGAGATATCAGATGACTTAGCATTTGGTTTCTTTGGCAGCTACACGATTATATCACGACGCTACTAATGTGTGACACAATTTACATTGTTCCTTTTGTGGTGTATGTGCATTATATCTGCA